>NC_083633.1:20650340-20760340 GCF_963584025.1 Labrus mixtus | reverse complement strand
CTTAAGTACCTTCTATCATCTCCCAGTGTGCAGGAAAACATGAATATTTGATCTTACAGTGGAGGAAACCTGAGGCAGTGTACTTAAAGATGTTGTCCTAATGGAGAACATTTGATACAGAGTCCAGGTTCTCCTTAGTGCAAAACGAATGATCTATTTTTACCATTTTTTTCTCCATGCTTTGTCCTCTTGGTGGGCATTTTTAGTGGAGAACATGCATAGTATTCTACAAATACATATACCGGTCTAAAGGGAAAAAAGTGATGCTTCGGGATCGATCTAATAAATGCTGTATTTCATTTTTGGTTTTTTTAACCAGTAAGAATGTTAAGTTAAGTTAACTTATTTTTTTATATTTTAAGTGTTTATTTATGTATTTATTCTTATATTGTTTTATTTGCTTTGATAACCTGCTGCTGTAACACCACAATTTACCAGTTTGGGATCAATAAAGTTATTCTATTCTATTTATGTCTTATGACTGCGTTTAAGGCTAGATTAAACATTTTGATTACAGGGTTAAATGTTTGATTCTGTATTTGGACTCCTTTCTTTCTCTTTGAAGAGAGACTACAGTCAGACATGAGGATGTTTTTTTTTCATCTTTTGAAGCAGAGGTGTGGCGTCCACCTGGATATACAACCTGACATCTGTCAAACCTTGAAAGTTTGGATTCCTTGCACAATGCTTTTAAAATGAGCTCACAGTGTTCCCTTGATATATTTTATAAAAACTAATTTTGAATGACTCAAACCTTCAAGTCTTTTGCACTTCTTTAAAAAACAATGAGAGCAGAATAAGAAGTGGCAGCTGCAGCCGGCATGCGGCCTTTTGAAGTGGTGGAAATAATACTCAGCGGCGCATTTACATCTTCCACGGCCCCGTCGATTGTTTGTCTTTTCGTCGCATTAATCCCGAGCCTTTCTTCATCTCTGATCCTTACAACAACACCGGCTCTGAGAACTAATAAATGGAAGGGTTTGATTTCCGTCGGCGCTGCCAAACACCACAGGCTCACCTTCACGGTGCAGGGGTCAGTACGGAGCGGCCGGGGCCCCTGAAGGCTGAGGGTCCGGGGCCGGGGGTCGGGGGGGAATGTTTACCCACTGGGCGTTCCCGTATTGATCTTATATATCGGTGCCGGGCGGGGAACCATAACAGATAAGCACAGGGCGAGTGTTATAACACGGATCTCTGCTGTCTTTTATTTCTAAACCTCGAGTCGGTGGGAAACTCGTTTTCTAAACTCTCTGAAGTCACAGCGCTCAGCAGCAGCTTATTCTCATAATATTTATCAATGATGTCATCGCTCATAACAAAGAAAAACAAGAACCAAACCTACACGAGAGCAAACCTGACCTTATAGATCGAACCAGAGACGATAAATCCATCAAACCGTGATGCTGCACTTTTTCTGTTAATTCTCTTTAAAGTCTTCATTTGTGATTTTTCACACTTAAATGTAGAAATCAAGTATATCCTCTGAAAATAACTCTGTGAGTCATGACTGTCTACAATGGGTGTAACACCCGAGTCCCACTGTCTGTGATGTTTTCAGAGTTTTCAGAGTCCTATCTTCACTTTGTTTACATCGCCCGGACGGCCGGCTGACTCCTCCCCTCATGTATAAAAGTTGTTTAATTGAGGGACTAGAGAAAAGAAGAATAACATACTGTACTCACTGCTTAACTGTGTTTCTAGATCACGCTCATTTCAGGTAAATTTACATGCAGTGTGAAGATACGAGCATAATAAAGATCGCTAGCATTAGCATGCTAACACAACAATGCAGCGCGAGTTGTTTTGGTTTCATGCTGGTGCTCAAGGGCGACATCTGCTGGATCAAAAAATCACATATAAAGACTTTAAGTGGATGCATTTTTAACAGGGAGCACACCAGAGCTGTGTGGAGGTCGGTGCCTTGCTAAAGGGCACCTCAGCAGGACTCAGGAAGTGGACTGTCCGACTCTCCAGCCACCGGACCAACTTCCATATTTTTGGTCATATTTTGTTGTCCGCTTGAATCAACTCTTCCTGAACTCTCCCTTTGGTCTTAGAGGGTCTCACTGTCCTTAATCTTGTTGAAATCATCCGCTCTTCAAATGTTTCCAACAGCTCCTAAATTATATTTTAGTTCAGTTTGAAAAGACGTTTCTGAAATTTATGATTCAAGCAGTTCATGAGAACGATGAGATGGACGGTCCGATCGTCAAACGTTACCTCACTGAGCCGTTTCTCTGAATCCATGTCCATGTCTTTCACTCTGAAGCCAAACGTGTGCTTTGTGTTAACGCAGAGAGACAAAAATCTTCTGTTCACATTTCTGAAAGACGTTCCCAGACCGGTCAAACATCGATGAGGTTTCCCCGAGCGGCTGGAGAGAAATCCTTACAAACAAACATTCATTTCTGTCTTTTTCCCTTCAGGTGGAGCGTTATCTCTCTCCTGCCCGCCCGTTCGCCTTTCATCCGAGCTGCTTTGTTTTCATCCAGAGGAACGTCAACACTGGCTCGCACTCCGCCGTCAAGACCGTTACGTAACGCTCTTCTGTGAGAGGGAGCCGTGAGAACAGACGCTGCAAACAAACCAAACAAAAACATATAAATCTCATTAGATATGTTTGTCTTTAGTGTCTCCATCACTCATCAATACGATCCTCATGTGGTTCCAATATCCGACAAAATGACAATAACATGTTGACAATGAAATAAATCTCCACCCTGAAGTCACGCTGACCCCAACGCCCCAAACTTTTATAAATATTGTCATTTTTTTAGGATTCAATAAATGGGCTTCAGTGGATTCAAACTCATCTGAGAGTGCCAGAAAATATAAATATGAACCGTACAAGAAGATAAAGGGACAGAAAAATTATAAGAATGTGAGTTTTAGTTTGGCTGCATCCCTCAAAATCTGCAGTTCCTCCAGTGTCCACTAGAGTCTGTCTCCTGTAGTGAGTCAGTCCTCATAGAGCTCTATGTTAAAATGTCTAACTTTACAGCTGCAGTTCCTCCAGTGTCCACTAGAGTCTGTCTCCTGCAGTGAGTCAGTCCTCATAGAGCTCCATGTTAAAATGTCTAACTTTACAGCTGCAGTTCCTCCAGTGTCCACTAGAGTCTGTCTCCTGCAGTGAGTCAGTCCCCATAGAGCCCCATGTTAAAATGTCTAACTTTACAGCTGCAGTTCCTCCAGTGTCCACTAGAGTCTGTCTCCTGCAGTGAGTCAGTCCCCATAGAGCCCCATGTTAAAATGTCCAACTTTACAGCTGCAGTTCCTCCAGTGTCCACTAGAGTCTGTCTCCTGCAGTGAGTCAGTCCTCATAGAGCTCCATGTTAAAATGTCTAACTTTACAGCTGCAGTT
This sequence comes from Labrus mixtus, assembly GCF_963584025.1. Classification (NCBI taxonomy): domain Eukaryota; kingdom Metazoa; phylum Chordata; class Actinopteri; order Labriformes; family Labridae; genus Labrus; species Labrus mixtus. The sequence continues at coordinate 20,756,979 of NC_083633.1, read as the reverse complement.
CCTCCAGTGTCCACTAGAGTCTGTCTCCTGCAGTGAGTCAGTCCTCATAGAGCTCTATGTTAAAATGTCTAACTTTACAGTTGCAGTTCCTCCAGTGTCCACTAGAGTCTGTCTCCTGCAGTGAGTCAGTCCTCATAGAGCTCTATGTTAAAATGTCTAACTTTACAGCTGCAGTTCCTCCAGTGTCCACTAGAGTCTGTCTCCTGCAGTGAGTCAGTCTCCATAGAGCTCTATGTTAAAATGTCCATCTGTACAGCAGCTTTCAGGTGCAGCAGACCTGACTGAACAGCATCTCCATCTTCTTCCACATCTGCTCAAAAAACTGATAAATACCGCTCGCACACCGTCTCCCCGTCTGAAGAATTTTTCCGGCATCCCGAGCTGCTTTTCCAGAGAATCGGTTTATTTGGAAAAGCCACATCAGGAAGTGAGAGTCCAAACAAAGTCCAGCGATTGTAAATCTGAACGTGTCTGTGGATACCTGCGCCGTCCAGACGGAGGCGTGGGCGGAGGTCCGTGTCAGACGGAGGTCTAGTTAAGGTCAAAAACAGACTCTTCAAAGCTCTCAGACACACAGGAAGGTGTGTCACTGTTTATTATGCCACCCAGAAGACACACACACACACACACACACACACACACACACACACACACACACACACACACACACACACACACACACACACACAGGCTGCAAACCAGTGGTGGAAACATTCCTGGGATTATTTATTAAAGTTAGTCATACCAAACTGTTTCTGCAGAACATTTTTTGGATTTGGAGTAAACACCACACGCAGCTTCCCGCTCTGATAAGTGAAGGCAAATATTCTTTAAACCTGCATTCTCTCTCATGTCCAGCAGGGGGCGATACAACGTCTGATTGCATAACGTAAATCAACTGTAATCAACGCCTGGATAGAGATGAAAGAGCGGGGAATGACATGCAGGAAAGGAGCCGCAGGTTGGACTTGAACCCAGGGCGGCCCACTTGGAGGACTATAGCCTCTGTACATGGGGCGCGACCTACCCGCTAGGCCATCTGTGCCCCATCATAAATGTGCTATAATGACTTTTTTGCCCAACCCTTTAGCATAAGTACTAAAAAACAGTAAATAAAGGTTGCCATGGTAACTGGAGAGTGACTCGGTGTTTCAGTTGCAGTTTTATTGATTTCACAACAGAAATGAGAAAAAGGTCGAGGTGAGTTTGAAAGCAGAATGGAAAGCGGTGATTGTGAAGGTGCTGTTGGTGATATTTTCCTGCTGCATGTATCAAAACGTCACGTCCACACGTCGCTCTCCTCGGGGCCCGCTTTGAGAAGCTGCAGAAAGTTTTCCTCTCCGATGACGTAATGACCTTTTCTTTTTGTGTCTCGCATCAACGTCACGGCCGGACGGAAAAAAACAAGCAGCAGAAAACAACGGCTCTTAACATTTGCTTTTGGCAACGGTTGGCCTTCTGCTGCACTTTTGAGTGACAACCTGAAAGAGTCCTGAACGCAACATGGAAACCTGAGTGATGACTTCAGACGTGACACGAGGAACCAATCACGAGTCAGAGCTGTGACGCTCTGATCTGAAGAGTCGGGTCATTTGAGACTCAAAGACAAAGTGAAGAGAAGCTGTGAGTAGATCTTTATGTTCCACACACACACATGATGAATGATGGAGGACGAGTGCAGTGGTTAGCGCTTCTGCCTCACAGCGAGGAGGTTCCTGGTTCGAATCCCCGTCTGACAGGAGCCTTTATTGTATGAGATTAAAGTCACAAACGTTCATGACAACATTTTAAATATCTATTGATTCAAAAGTCAGCGACAAATTCATCTTGTGTCCTTACACTGTCTCCCAGTTACTGCTCGCATCAAATTTAAAACTCTGCTGCTCGCTTACAAAACAGACAAAACGTCTCCTCCTTACATTAACTCTCTGATCCAGGTCTACAGGAATGAACTTCCAAACTCCATGTGATCTGCAGAGTCCCTCTGCACCTTTAAGAAAAAGCTAAAGACCCAGCTCTTTCATGAATACCTACTAACTTAATGATGATGGTCTCCATATTATTGATGATGATGATGGTAATGACGATGGTTTTTGTTTGATAACAACGACTTATAAGATGGTTTCTATACTGATTAGAGCTCTCAAGAACTGCCCTCAATGTTGTGCTTTGCCTCTGGTCACTTCCTGTCAGCACCTGTGTGTCCAATCAGACTCAAAGCTGATCGTTTGCTCTTACTGACATTGTTCCCTTTTTTCTAGATCCTTGCTTGTGTTGTTCTTACTCTCTGATGTACGTCGCTTTGGATAAAAGAGTCTGCTCAGTGAATTGTAGAATTGTCTGTGATTGACACCTGTTGTCTAAAACAGATAAATTCTCCTCTTTCTCGCGGCATTGTGGGAATTCTTTACATTTTTTTTTAACCATCTCGACCCCCCGTCGTTGTTCCTGTAACTCGTCTCGTTAAAAACTTCAAACGTGTCACCGAGCGAGGAGGAGCCGGTCACACACACACACACACACACACACACACACACATTCCTGCACACACACACACACACACACACACACACACACACACACACACACACACACACACACATTCCTGCACACACACTTGTCTATTTTTAGTATTCTTTAACCTCCTGAGACACAACGTTAAAGTCCCCCTCTGGTGTCCAGATGTGTTTCCTCATCCAGAGTCCAAACAGATGTTCTATTTAAAGACGTGTCTTCACCTCACACACCTGTTTGTTTAAGCTGAGACTCAGAGGAGCTCAGCGCACAACGACAAACGTCCGTCAGCCTGATGGAACCTCGGAGTGCGTCGAAATAAACTCCTTAAATATCTGAAGTAGGTCGGACACAAAAACACGTTTTTAAACTTCAATATGACACAATGTCAAAAATCTGTCTGACGCCACGGCAGGAACCAGAGACGTCTCGTCTTCAAACACTGAATCATTCAGACTCAAATCTTCACACACTCTCTCTCTTTCTCTCTCTGGGCTCCTATTGGTTGAAATCTAACCTCAAAGCTTCTGTTCTTTTTGATACTTTCATCTTCATCTTCATCTTCATCTTCATCTTCATCTTCATCTTCATCTTCATCTTCTTCAGTGTGTTATCATCCGATCTTGTGGTTTCATGTCTCTGATAAACGTCTTTTTTTGTCTTTGTGTTTCTTTCACACTCACACAAACACAGGGGCAGCTGTGGCTCAGTGGGTAGAGTCGGTCGTCTCTCCACTGGAAAGGCGGGGGTTCGATCTCCAGCTCCTGCAGCCACATGTCTGATGCGTCCTCTGGAAAGACACTTAACCCCGAGGTGCTCCCTCTGCTTCGTCTGTGGTGTATGAATGGATGAGTTAATACTGATGAATGTGTGTGTGTGACCTGCCGTGTAAGAGTTACAGAGACTCGTGTAAATCAGTGAACTTCTTCTTGTGATCAAAGATACAACAGAAAACTCAAAGTACTTGGTCTTTGTTCGATTCTCTGATTTTTTGAAATTTTTGAAATCCAAAACAAAAAATGCCAACCAGATGCTTCAAATCCACTATAACCCCTTTACCTTTTCTGAAGATTATTTCCTTTTTAATATAGATGGAAACAGAAATAACAGGAGCAAAATGTTCTGTTTCATACTGAAACATTTAGAAGTGACACAAAAGACAGCAAGAAGAAAAGTCAAGACAAGAGGATCCTGGTTCAAAGAGAAGTGAGAGGGAAGCATTCAGAGGATTTACAGCCGATCTCTCATCACATTTACTGCATAAAGAAATTAAAGGATTTACACGTTTTCCCTCCCTGGATGGAAGCACTAAAGTACACTTAGTCAGTTTATTTAGTGGCTGACTTTGATTTGTGTCCTGCAGCTCTGCTCGTATTGTTCGCTGTGTTTCATCGTCTCATTTAAACTCCAGTCGTCTCTTTATAAAAACCACGAGTGTAAACACACTTAGCCACCGCGGCCGGCCACAAAAGCCTGCTGTTCAACCCCCCGTCTGACCAACATGCAGCCGTCATGTTCAGAAAATAATCCTGCGGTCCAAAACTCACAGCCTGCCTGCACCGCTGAAATAAATCTCCATTTCCCCCCCGAACCACTTTCTTCATTATGTAATAAATCACCAATCAGAGCGTCCGAGAGTGAGGGACAGGAATGATTTTCTGTTCTGTCAGAGATGTGATCATGATGCTAACATGTGCACATCGTTCAGAGGGAGGTCTCACTACGACCATTATTCCCGCGCTCAGCAGCACACCCACGTCAGATTTAATGGAGCTGTCAGAGGAGCCGAGGTGTGGTCAGCAGCCATTTTCCAAATAATTACCCTCCACAACAGAGGGCGCATTGTGTCGAGCGGCGGGCCTCTGGAAGTAGGTGAAGCACACGGGGGGGGGGGGGGAGTACACAGAACACGACTCACTGTAACTCTGAAGGACTCTGACGAGCAGAGAAGTGTTTATACTCGGAGAGGAGGAGAGAGAAACGTGTCCCAACCTGCAGAACGAGGACGCACAAACACATCCTGCTGGTTCTGAATCTGAACTGAGACAGAATCACTGCAGACACTCAGAGACCAGAAACAATTATATGAAAACACTCTCATTAATAAAGAGAAGAACTAAACCTTTTTTTAGATAGATACTTTATTGATCCCGAGGGAAATTCAAAGCATCCAGTAGCAGGTTACAAAGACGTACATGACATGAATGCCGTGAGTTTTCAGAGTCCTATCTTCAGTTTGTTTACATCGCCCGGACGGCCGGCTGACTCCTCCCCTCGTGTATAAAAGTGCGACATCTGCTGGATCAAAAAATCTCATATAAAGACTTTAAGAAAACCCCTAGATGAATCAAACATTTTTAGCAATGTTTAAAAAGAAGAAAATGATCAAAAAACAGACATTAAATAACAGTCAGTGCAAACATTAACGGTGTGATTTAAATAATTGAGGTTAGCATTAAAAGTTTGTATTTATTTATATTTGTTGTTGAGTTCTTACATCACCTCAAATATCTCCAGCAGTTATCAAAGACAGAGAAATCCTTCGTTTTAGAGTTGTTACACGATGCGTCTTGTCGCGGTGGCCGCCATGACAGACCCAACGTGTAAATCGGACGACAGCGATGTTGAACTGATGCAGCCCTAAAAATATCTAAGTTAACGTGAATGCTGAAAAATCAATAACATTTAAAAAAATATACAAGGGAGAAAAAAACACAAAAAAGCAAAAATGGACGCCTGAAATCAACGTAAAAAAATATTTTTAACTTAATAAATCTCATCAAAAAAACAGTAAAAAAAACACAAAAGTAGTCGAGCATGAGAGGAAACATTTGGGACTAAAGTTTTGTGACTAAATATTTTAAGAGTGAAAACTGATATTTTTGGGCATTTATTTAAAATCTTTGAATGTTTTTTGTAGAGATCATTAAAACAGACTTTAAGTCCCGCTGTTTGGTCCTTCCTCCATCAGAGGGCGCTGTGTTGAGGTGAGTGTGAGCTTCTGGCCCCTGAAAAGAAATTACATAATTCCTGGAAAGTTTTGTTCAGTGGTGGTGTGGAAAAATTAATGGAGGCTCCCTCAGAGAGCGGTTATTTTAAGACTCGATCAGAGACGAGCTGCTGTGTGTGTTTTTTTTCTTCTTCTTCTTCTGACTGATACAAAAAAATTCTTTCCTCTGACGGAGAGTAAATCGAATCATTATTCAGGAGGAAATATTTTTCAAGGACTCTTTTCGGGGACTCTTCCAGATCTGTGAGATGAAATAGGAGAGTTTGCGTGTGCCAGACTGTCAGACTTTTACAGTCGACTGGAAGACGTTCAGGAGAGAAAACACCCGCTGTGTGTGTGAGTTAATGCTCTGAACTGAACTGAGGGAGTAAATAAAACACACACACACACACACACACTCTACATGTGGAGGTGATGCTCTCTCTTTCACGACATCCAAAGAACCAGAAACAGTCTTTCTCTTTTAAACCTCCTCTAAAATCCAGAAGGAGTCACTTTAAATCTTCTGTTTGTGGCGGTCGCTGCCTCACCTTTTCTAGACTCTGTTCTGTGTGTGTGTGTGTGTGTGTGTGTGTGTGTGTGTGTGTGTGTGTCTTTCTTGTTCTTAGAGGAATCAGCCGGTCCGATTCAGAGCACCTGGGCCTGCATGGTTCTCGGTCTTTCTCTCTCTCTCACCTCGACTCCTCCCAACCATCATCTACACATTTTGCTCTTTCTTCTGTTTTAGTTTTTAGTTTTTTAGTTTTAGTTTATTTGCACATTTTTTGAAAGAAGAGTCAAACAGAAAAATAAAACACATGTGCAGGTGAGGTAGAAACCCCATGAGGGGTTATCTCAAAACCTCACCTTAAGAGATTAAACAAAGTTAAAATAAAATACAGTAAAAATAACTCAGTGTCTGGAGAAGCTGGTCCTTCACTCCATCAACTCTGTGATTCCAGACACTGTAGACCCCCTACAGTTTGCTTACCGCACCAACAGATCGGTGGACGACACGGTGGCCCTGACACTCCACTCCACACTGGAACATCTGGACACTAACAACACGTACGCACGCCTCCTCTTTTTGGATTACAGCTCCGCCTTTAACACCATTCGGCCAATGAAGCTGACTGGGAAGCTGGCAGACCTTGGAGTACCGACACCCACCTGCAACTGGATCCTGGACTTCCTTATAGACAGACCACAGGTGGTGAGGATGGGAACAAAGGTCTCTGCTGAGCTCACAGTCAGCACAGGAACCCCCCAGGGCTGCTGCCTCAGCCCAAAACTGTTCTCACTGTACACATATGACTGCGTCTCCCCCCAGGACAATAACAGCATCATCATTAAATATGCAGACGACACGACCATCCTTGGCCTCATCAGAGGGAGGGATGAGTCCTCTTACAGGGAGCTGGTCCACAAAGTCCTCTTACAGGGAGCTGGTCCACAAAGTCCTCTTACAGGGAGCTGGTCCACAAAGTCCTCTTACAGGGAGCTGGTCCACAAAGTCCTCTTACAGGGAGCTGGTCCACAAAGTCAATGTCTATGGAGAGGACAACGACTTAGTTTTGAACATAGACAAGACAAAGGAGTTAATTCTGGACTTCAGGAGGAAAGCCCCCCCTCTGCAGCCTCTCACCATCAAGGGGACTGTGGTGGAGCGGGCTGACAGCTACAAGTTCCTTGGTCTTCACATCGCGGAAAACCTGAGCTGGGCCCAAAACAGTGAAGAAAGCACAGCAGCGGCTCTACTTCATCAGGCTGCTGAAGAAGACTGGACTTAAACGTCAGCCCCTCACCCAGGCCTACAGAGGACTCGTTGAAAGCATCCTCACCAGTGGAATCACTGTGTGGTTCGGAAACACCACACTGTCTGAGAGGAAATCGCTTCAACGGGTCATAAAGAGTGCAGAGAGAATCACTGGCTCCAACCTCCCCTCCATGGACACACTGTACACACAGCGCTGCAGAGGAAAAGCACAGAGCATCCTCAAGGACAAACAGCACCCAGCTCATGCTCTGTTCAGGTGGAAGAACTCTAACCTGTGACACCACAGGCCAGAGAGCATCTCCACCCACAAGACCCAGAGAGCATCTCCACTCACAAGACCCAGAGAGCATCTCCACCCACAAGGCCCAGAGAGCATCTCCACCCACAAGACCCAGAGAGCATCTCCACCCACAAGACCCAGAGAGCATCTCCACCCACAAGACCCAGAGAGCATCTCCACCCACAAGACCCAGAGAGCATCTCCACCCACAAGACCCAGAGAGCATCTCCACTCACAAGACCCAGAGAGCATCTCCACCCACAAGGCCCAGAGAGCATCTCCACCCACAAGACCCAGAGAGCATCTCCACCCACAAGGCCCAGAGAGCATCTCCACCCACAAGACCCAGAGAGCATCTCCACCCACAAGACCCAGAGAGCATCTCCACCCACAAGACCCAGAGAGCATCTCCACCCACAAGACCCAGAGAGCATCTCCACTCACAAGGCCCAGAGAGCATCTCCACCCACAAGACCCAGAGAACATCTCCACCCACAAGACCCAGAGAGCATCTCCACTCACAAGGCCCAGAGAGCATCTCCACCCACAAGACCCAGAGAACATCTCCACCCACAAGGCCCAGAGAACATCTCCACCCACAAGACCCAGAGAGCATCTCCACCCACAAGACCCAGAGAGCATCTCCACCCACAAGACCCAGAGAACATCTCCACCCACAAGACCCAGAGAGCATCTCCACTCACAAGGCCCAGAGAGCATCTCCACCCACAAGACCCAGAGAGCATCTCCACCCACAAGGCCCAGAGAGCATCTCCACCCACAAGACCCAGAGAGCATCTCCACCCACAAGACCCAGAGAGCATCTCCACCCACAAGGCCCAGAGAGCATCTCCACCCACAAGACCCAGAGAGCATCTCCACCCACAAGACCCAGAGAGCATCTCCACCCACAAGGCCCAGAGAGCATCTCCACCCACAAGACCCAGAGAACATCTCCACCCACAAGGCCCAGAGAGCATCTCCACCCACAAGACCCAGAGAACATCTCCACCCACAAGGCCCAGAGAACATCTCCACCCACAAGACCCAGAGAACATCTCCACCCACAAGGCCCAGAGAACATCTCCACCCACAAGGCCCAGAGAACATCTCCACCCACAAGGCCCAGGTCCTGTACCTGTGCAAATGGCAATAAACATCTATTCTATTCTTTAAGTCACACACGTCCACTTTAAGTTTCTGACTTTACTGACTGACACACTCCATGTTTGCAGTTATCTTTTCAGTGGTTTACTTTGTCACAGTAAACATTTCTGAATGAAGGCAAGGTAAGTTTATTTATGTCGCACATTTCAACAACAAGGCGATTCAAAGTGCTTCACACAAGACATCAAAAACATCATGACAGAGGAAAGAAAAGAAACATTAAAATAGAACATTTGAAAATCACTGAAATTATTAAAATCTGAACATATGTTCAAATAAAAATAATTCAAATGAAATTAATTGAAATAAATACATATACATATACATAAATACACACAAAACATAAAAAGTTAAAATCTTATTAAAGCTGTTTAATGAAAGGCAGCTGTAAACAGGTGAGTTCAATGATATGAACTTGAGTATTCCGGTTTTCAGAAACCAGGATAGGCCCTTATTCTTATTTTTCTCAGACAGAAAATGGGATACTGTGGCATGTATGCTTTTAATAAACCTCTGGTATAACAGCTGCTGACTGCCTGCACAGACAAGTGACATATCAAAACAAACATGGCAACTACCAGTCATGGCTGTGTCTCTTCACCCTTCCTTGTCCTGCTCAGGTGGACACCGGTCAGAGGTGAGGTCGTCTAATATTTTCTGTGACTCTTCTCTCGTAGTTGGAAATGATGTGATTAGCCATATCTGCAACGCCATGTTGCCATGTAATCGTGCTAAGCCACAGTGGTCTCATGTTTCTCAGATTTCAAAGTTGTAAAAAATAAACATCTCAGACATCTGCACACATAAGACGCAGTAATCAGAAACCAGTATACTAGTATGTATCTTATATAGAGGGATGAACCAGGCTTCTCTGAGTGTGTGTAAACGCCATATTCTGAATATGATCATTACCAGGATAAGGCTCATTACCACGCTACTCAAGTCCATGTAAAAGCATGTAAACTTGTAAACTTTTTGTAGTAATGTGTAAGAAGACGATGTGAATCTGACCTCAGTTCAGCCTGCAGGCAGCACCAACACGAGCAGACTGATTCATGTCGAGCGTTCCAGCTGAACGCCGCTCGCTCCTGAACTTGTGTTATTAAACAAACATCCATTTGATCACGTCGAGCCCGTTGCGGTGTCCCCGACAGAGACACCAAAACAAGCATTACAGCATTCAGGGGGAATTCTGGGACGGGATTGGTGGAGGTGGGTGCGGACAGGTATGAGGGGTGTGATGTGTTTAGACCACACAGAGCCGTCATACTCTCGCTGCACGACGCTACAGTTTCCTCTCGTAAATATATACGGTGCTGTCTGCAGCCAGTGTGTGTGTGTGTGTGTGTGAGAGAGAGAGAGAGAGAGAGAGAGAGAGAGAGAGAGAGAGAGAGAGAGCGCTTCAGGCATGCTTTAATTACACTGTTACCAGTAAAGAGTATTTCTTTCATGTGGTGCATACCTGTGTGCAGGTATTTCTGCAGGAGAAGGGGGAGGGGTCTTTAGGAGCCTCCTGCAGCCTGAGGTGGAGGAAGTATTCAGATCCTTAAATGCTCATGCATCACTATGGACATTTTTGTCTCCTCTTCATCTGGCCATCATTTTGTCTGTTAGTGCATATGGCACCATTTTCTGTAAGAAAGTCTCTCTTGACAAATGTTTGAATGCTATAAAAATAGAACAGATTAATATTTTTTTCTACTTTTTTCTGCATAAATCTCTTAAACAACTTCAGCCCTGCTCAAAACTACCAAACATCCAATCATTTTTAGGAATTTAACCCTTTAAATGCCAGTTTGATTACTTGACGTCACTGTTGTTATTTATGAAAAAAAAACACAAAAATTAGTTATTTTCCATTTAACAAATATTTGGTGGTTGGGGGATTTTTTTTAAAATCAGTCTTGGATATGTCCAAGATTATCCAAAATATTGACTTTGATGCATTGTGAGTTTTTGTGTAGCATCAGATTTAAAATGTAGTTCCCTGTTTGGACATTGGAGGGCGAAAATGTCCAATTTACAAAAACTGCTATAAAAATAGAACAGATTATCAGGAATTTAACCCTTTAAATGCCAGAATCATGTAATCAAACTGGCATTTAAAGGGTTAAATTTCTGATAATTATTCAATATTTGATAGTTTTGAGCAGGGCTGGAGTTGTTTAAGAGATTTATGCAAAAAAAAAGTTGAAAAAATATGAATCTGTTCTATTTTTATAGCAGTTTATGGAAATTGGAAATTTGTTTGCTTAGTGACTTCAGAGGGTAGTAAATTAAACTGATGCCTGAGGGTTAAATACTCAAATTAAACTGTAAAATAATCTATTACGGCCAGCGCTGTCTGCCCGCCAGGTGGACACGGGGCCTTGGACTTTCAAACATGTTACAATATTCTACTTGATTGATATCAAAGATTAAACTTCTGGCATTGTGACAAATATGGTTCTGTTCTTTTGTTAGATATTCAAATATCACACAATGTAAAAGCAGGTTTGTTGTGAATGACTTTGACCGCTCCGCGGTTGTTTTGTCTCCATGGACCGGTCTGTGTTCTGGTGTTTGTTTGGCTTGTTGGAGCCGTGATGTTGTGCGGTCTCGGTGTCCTGTTCAGTGTTTGGAAATATTGATCGATGATGGTTTCTCCCTCTGTTACTCCTTCCACTTTATCACTGAAAAAGTAAAAAAAAATGTATGGCAGCAGTCGTGTTTTCTTTCATGTGTTGTTGTGGTTTTTTGTCTGAGGAAGTTTAATTGAGATGAGAATAGTTTGTTGCTCGTGTCAGGGTGATGGATTTTAAACTGAAGTCATATTTATCTGTCACCATCTTGTTTTTTGTTTTGTTGGAGACAAACATGAACAAGAAGATGGAGCCGTACAGGAGGAAGTAAGTGTCACCATTTACTACTACTACTCCCTTTGTATGATTTCCCATAATGCCTTGAGGTAAACGTTTCCATCTGTGTCATCTTGTGATGTGTCGTCATCGTCTGGGGTCACCGTCTGACTCACCTCGACATCACTTACACCTTCATCTCCTGTTACAGGCAAGGTTGTCAAAATTTCCAATACTTTTTGATACCACTCGTTTTAAAACGATACAGTCTGTGATTTTAATGATCGATCAAAGTTTAGAAGCTCTTTGAAGTTTGAAGCAGGAGGTTGCTGCAATTCTTTGATAATAAAGACTGAAATTTGGATGTCTAGAACGGGTATCGATATCATTCGATTTTAGAATCATATCAAAGGTTAAAATCCTTAACCGTGGTTGCTAGGAGACAAAGAGACTCTCATCCCCCTCTTGTATCCTTCCCTTTTAGCTAGCTGTAGCTTTAGCTCGTTTTTAGGCCATTGTGTTAAAGTTTTGATAGTAAAAGTGGATTCTGGGGCTGAAACACGCCCGACCACAGAAGAAGGAGAACTCCTCGTTTAGTCACATCGTCTGCACGTTTCCCCATAATGCCTTGAGGTAAAGTTCCTGTGTGTCATCATGAGATGTGTTGTCGTCATTGCCTGGAGTCGGGACGGAGACGTCACCTTCTGACTCACCTCTACAACATTTAAACCATACCATCTCCTGTTGCTAGGAGACGAACAGACTCTCATCACCTCCTGTTTCCTCCTCTTTTAGGTTCCAGCTGATTTTTTTTTTTAGCTCATTTTGTGTCTGTAGTGTAAATGTTTCAGCAGTTAGAGCTGTTTTGGGAATCTGAAAAAGTCCTCAGAGAGTGTCAGTTTGTATTTCCTGACGCAGAGGTTTTTTATGACCTCTGTCATTTTGGTCTGCGGCGCTGAGCCTGTGGCCAGTCACTGTCTTCCTGCACTTATCCCCCATAATTCATCTCTCACAGCTTGACTGACAGAGAGAGGAGAAATACTCAACTTTGGTCCTGTGTCCATTAATGCTGTGTTAAGTGCTTACAGCGGCCATTTTCAATAAAAAAAACTAATGCAGTTCAGCGTTTTCAGCGCTCAGCGTCCTAAGTTAAAAAATGCCCTCACATCAGCGGCTGTTATTTCCAAACCTAAAGGTCACTACAGAGGGCAGCAGATGTTTACATTCATAACCAAGCAACAGTAAGCGCCAGTGAGAAGATTTTTGAATCTAAGGTCTTAAATGCTGCCAGCACAAAAAAAGCTGTAAATGGACACAGGGCCTTTGTAGATAAGTAACATAAACAGAAAATGTTAGAGGACCGAGCATTGAACCCTGAGGGACTCCATTTGGGAATACAAAGCAACTGATCAGAGAAGGATCTAGGTATTAACTATTCCAAAACCACATCAATGATTTGATGCAATAAAAACCAACATCAATTAATGATGTGATAAAAAAAGGTTATGACATCATGATTGACAGCTCTGTTAACAAATGAGGCTCCTGCGGTTAAGGTTGTCAACAGGTTGGTCAACATTGGCATCATTTCCATATGGAAACGTTTCTGATTTTTTTTGTGCAATTAAGCCAGTTTTTAGGAGTTTGATATTTTTTGTTAAATAAATGAAAAAACCCAATAAAGGTCACCTAGGACTCCTGTTTTTGTTGCAGTGGTTTCAGGCATGTGCAAATTTACCTGTGGTTTCTTTAGAGTACAGGTGAGACCCCTTCCTGTTCTGTACAGAAAATCCATGAACAGGCTTCAATACATCCCGACACGTCACAGTTGAAGAATGTCCCGTCTGCAAAGTTCAGCCCTAATAATCCTAAATATCATTAACATGTGTTCGCCTGCTGGACGTGTTAGCCTCCTCTGTTATTATGACAACATCATCGGCCAATCAGACGCTCCCCTGAACATCAAACACTTTCACCTGACAGCTCATAATTACCAGCACACACTGAACAGAGAACAGAACATCAAGGTGTGTCCGCTCCGAACAAAAGGAGTTTTTCATTCAGGCTGACGGGCAGGTATGAATCAAACTTAATTATTACCTGCGCAGGTAAGACTGCAGTTTATGTAAATTAACCCAAATCCTGTAAAGACCAGGGTAGAGCCGCTAATGTTTAAACTGGGATCGCATATAGGTCAGAGTCTGGAAGTTATATAAAAAGACACTGAAGTCGCTCATTGTCTTCTGTAGAGTTGGACAAAAGATTAAAGATGAAACTAACAATATGTTACTGTTCCACCTTAAAATAGTGATTTCAGGGGCGACACTACTTCACACAGCAACCTTCAGTTCTAGGACAAAACAGCCAGTTAGCCCGTCAAAGCACGGTTTAATACAACGGCTGAGGCTAATAGGAAAAGGACGGTGATGGATGAGGCTAAGAAGAGAAAAAGAGAGAGTGAGCGAGCGAGAAGCAGAGTGTAGTGGCAAGGCATGCTAACATTAGAAGCTGATGTAAGGCCACACATTTACACACAATCCATTTTCTTTGCTTTTGTGTGAATGGTTTGAAATAAATCAAAACCAAACAACCTTGGAAACATTTTATTACATTTTGAAGCCCTCTGAGGCCTCAACAGATTTGCAGATGAACTTTAGCTAACAGCTACTTGCATTGGAATCGCACCAAAAAGACAGATTCATAATGATGACACTTATCTTTACTTCCTCACTTTGTCTCTCCCGCCTGGGTGGCAGAACATTTTTGGAGGATTGAGGCTGCAATTTAAAGATTTTGGTTGAATTTTTAATCCACATTTGAGCTGCTTTCATGAGCAGACTTAAGGCATGAATTCCTTTCCACTGAATTAAAACAAAAAGAAAGGAAACAAGTCGTTGATTGCTGTTTTTGATGTTTTAGGTAATCGTCTTTGTCAGCTTTCAATTCAGAGAAAGACCTCAAACTGTTTCTTCAGCAGCCACGTTTCACAAACCCCCCAAAGCAGGCATCTCAACTGCCATGTCGAATTCTACCGTTAAAAAAGAGGCATGCCACAAGGCTCAGTCTTGGGACCATTATTGTTTAATTTCTTTCACAGTTTTTGAAACGTTTGCAGCTCCAGCTGTTCATTACATCCCTTAAGTTATGTGATCATTAATTAGAAGATTGATGACTTAACAAGATTATGTTGTTCACAACTAATTGTCCAGATCCTCTATGATTCATTGTCCAATGATATGTTGAGCTGTGTTTGTAATTGTGTATACTGTATGTTATGTCTGCAACTGTGAAAATGTGCTGCTGGCCAGGACACTCAATGAGCCCTCCCTGGTTCAGTAAAAATATTCACCTTAGAAAAACTGCACAGATTCCAGTGTATCCAACAGTGCAACATAAGCAAATATTCCTGGGCTTCCCGCAGCTTGAGTGGCCAGGGTTTGAAGCAATTCAGAGAGTGTGAGGCCCACTGTGGGGGGGGCAGGACGTGGAACTGGAGCCAATGGAGCGCTGATTTACAGGCTGATGAGTCGAGGAGTCTCCTCTTGAGAGTGAAAACTCTCAGACACTGAGAGGATTATTTCTTTCTCTATAATTAGGCCTGCATCTGTACTCTGGCTGCTCAGCATGCTGGGAGATGTAATTTAGTGGTGTGTGTGTTGGTATAAATTCCTCTAAGGTGTCCGGTAAAACAGCTCTGAAGAAGCCAAAGCTCCGAAACCTGGACAAGTGTTGTGTGTTGTCTGGCACAGTGTGTTAGGTAACCTCCAGGATTACACAATAATAGCTTCAGTATTAAAGCTGCATATAGAGATTCTTTTTTTCCCCCTCCAAAACAAGTTGAAACTAAATCATTTTTACATGATATAATCCTACAGAGTACCTGTGGTTAACACCCAGCACAGAGCACAGAGCAGTATTATATACGAGCCATGACAATTCACTTTTCATCCAACACGTATTCAGTGATGTTGAAACACAAAGTAACTGACAGAAAGTCGTACTGAGAGCATGTGATGGAGTATATTTTGTCTATGAGGCCTTATGTGGACTCCACATGAAATAGCAAAATGTCCTTTAATTTTCCTACTGAGGTACATAAGTTTGATTTTTAAGTTCTTTCCCCAATAAAGTTTATCTTTGTCTTTATCTTTATTAGCTTAATGTTTTAATGACACAAAATGAAGATTTATGTTAAAGTCCTGCACAATGTTTTGGTCCCGACACTTTGCCAGTTAGATAATGGTATCATTTTTTTGTTGATTAAAATCACAGGTATCAATATTGTTAGATTTTTCCTAGAATAAAAGTTTAAAAAATCTGGTATCCTGGCAACCTTTATAAGTTCTTACGAGTTCTTTAAAAAGCCGGCATCATTTCTTGAACTGTTATATAACGGCGGGTTAAAGCAGAACGCTCAGCAGGACTGTATTTGTCCTCGTCTGAACAAAGCAGCATGGGAAAGTGTGTTTTTAAATATCCTGAATCCCAGAAAACAGCTTTTTTCAATAAATCCACCAATCAGAACGCCCCCTCAGTCTGCCTCCTTCACAATAAAAGCCTGATTGTGAAACGTCTTTGAAATCATAATACAACAATTTGCTCATTAACACTGATCCCAAACCAAATGTTACACACCTACACACACACACACACACACACACACACACACACACACACACACACACACACACACACAGAGCACACTGAGGCTGGTTATTGTGTGTCTGCTCTCTGTGTGGTCTGTGACTCCTCGTGTTTTGTGGTGTTTCCTCTCAGACTGTTGTTACCGTCACAGCTGACTCACACAATGTGTGTGTTTGTGTTTGTGTTTGTGTGTGTGTGTTAGTTTGCTCTGGACTCTCTGTCATGAATATTTAAGCCCACTACTACTGGATGTTGTGAAAAACAATAAACAGGTACATACAGTACCTTTCAACATCACTGTTATCATTCAAAACATGTTAGTAAGGGTTCAACATCAGTAACCTTTATTCACCTGAAGTGCTGAACTTCTCAAGGGAACCTCGGCAGTGGTTGATCTAACCTTCACAACAGGGTCCTAAGTCTCTGACTAGACTCTTCTCTGTCGCCCCCCGGTGGTGGAATGAACTTCCAAACTCCATGTGATCTGCAGAGTCCCTCTGCACCTTTAAGAAAAAGCTAAAGACCCAGCTCTTTCATGAATACCTACTAACTTAATGATGATGGTCTCCATATTATTGATGATGATGATGGTAATGACGATGGTTTTTGTTTGATAACGACGACTTATAAGATGGTTTCTATACTGATTAGAGCTCTCAAGAACTGCCTTCAATGTTGTGCTTTGCCTCTGGTCACTTCCTGTCAGCACCTGTGTGTCCAATCAGACTCAAAGCTGATCGTTTGCTCTTACTCACATTGTTCCCTTTTTTCTAGAGCCTTGCTTGTGTTCTTCTTACTCTCTGATGTACGTCGCTTTGGATAAAAGAGTCTGCTAAGTGAATTGTAGAATTGTAAAAGTAATATTTTCTTTGAGAATATCTTCTGGATTCTCTGAAGACGATCATCTTACTCTGCTTGTTGCTTTCGTCTCTTTTTTGCAGTGAGGCTTGTTTGCATGTCTAGTAAAGGGGGCTGATCTAATCCAGGGCCAAATGTCTGCATACTAATTAATGTTAAGTAGTGACTGAATACTGACACACTGTTTGTTTAGCAGCACAGTTTAGGATGCATTTCACTCTTCCTGGATGCTTTGAGGATTACAGTTTCTTCTTCAGATTTAGCTCTGTGAATCACCTGAGAGGGTAAAGTGTGAGTTATTTGGAGCAGCAGCGACAGGATTTCTCTGCATCATGTGTTTGGCAGCAGAAGCTCCTCATGACACTGAAGGATGGCGTGGAAACTCCCGGCTCACACTGAACTTAATACGACTAAAACACGGCTCCGTGTTTGGACACAAACAGACAGCGAGGAATCACCCTGAACAAGCCCAAAGAAAATATTGATAAAGTCCTTTATGAAAAGTTTACACCTCATCAGACGGTGAATTCCCCCGACCTCAAAACTTCTGTGAAATCAAAATAAAGATCCGCCCTGCTCGTCGCTACCCGAACGCAGCAGACACACACTTCTTCTCTCTCTGCAGACAATCGAGGAGGTGAAACGACTCCGCCCAACGGAGGAGAGAGACTTTCAACAACTTAAGTTAACAAGAAAACAAACGGACGGTTGTGATTGGCTCAGAGCTGCACAGACAGGAAAGGACTCATCCTTCACTTAGAGAGGGCGGGAAAAATAAAACCAGTGACAGGCCCTGCAGGAAAAAGTCTCTTAAAGTCGACTTCATCATGAGCTAAAGGCTTTTAAAATCAGATTTTATTTTTATCCATGAACAGACTCTTTGATGATCTCTGACTAGCTAACAGCTGTTTGGATGTCAGCTGCTCCTCTCAGGTGTGTTTAACATGAGGATCGGTTTAAAGCAGGTTATGTAACATGTTGTTTACACTGACAGAGTTATAATGAGCTCAGACCTGAAGAGACCTCATTCAGGTTTCTGATGAGTCATTGTGGCGCCGTTCATTAAGAAAAATATGAGAATGACGTTGTCACTTTAATAACTTTTGATGTTCAGGAAGCAGCTCAGCGGGATAAATAACTGAACAGGTGATCCATTATTTTAAAGACTGAGAGACAGACTGGTTCAATGTGGGTCAGGAGGAGAAGATCTCTGATATCTTGTCCTCTTTTTTTTTATTCTCATTACCTTATTATTAAAGGAGTAATATGTAACTCTGACCCCTAGTGTTTAAAACGGGTACTGCAGTCCAAATTCTAAACATCATAGAGAGCTGTCTCCCCCCCCTTGATGCTCACTCAGGTCACCATGTGGTGGACTCTGAAGCTTCAGTGTTTATCCAGCTCTGCATGGGTCTGTAAACCTTTCTGTGTTCTAACCTCTCTCCATTTTTCAAAAGCATCTCCAATATTGATCCTAGCAGCATCCTTACCTGTCACATCTGGACTTTGATTTCATGCAGACATCAGAGGCTGCAGAGAGAGAACCATCAGCATGATCCCCCTTTAGTTTCACCATCTCAAACATGAAACTCCTTTAAATCATGACTGCAGCCCTGAACGCTCTGAGCTATTTCCCTCCAATAAGTTAGAAAAAAGGGACAAAAACATCCAAACCATGAGCTCATGTGTTGATGTTATAGTTAAATTTATATTTTATGTGATCGACCTTTCTGTTGTGGGTGTGATGCACATTTCAGCCTCCAGGACTTCAGACATGTTTTTTTAAAGATAAAACACTTTAACAGCAAATAAAAGTCGCCCCGGATGCCGCTAACTTTATTCCTCCATGTTTGTGTTTTTTCCTGTTTTCGTTTTATTTTACAAGCCGTTTTTTTTTCTTCCCTGCAGCAGTGTGAGCCTGATTGTGTTTTTCAGGAGAGGCGAGGCAGCGTCTCTCTTCTTTTATGAGCCCGAGCAGAGCCATTGAACCTCAAATGTTTTGTCTGTTTGACTCTTTAAGAAAACGTCTCTGATGACATGATGGAATTACAAACGTAACCACGGAAGGTGATAAAATGTACAGTCTTCTTATTGCATGGAAATTCATCCCACAAACATCCATTATTCACTGTTTAAAGACGGTTCTTGTGTCGTTACATCACATTAAAGCTGCAGACTGAAGACTCTCTACAATTTAGATTTAATCGCCTCGGGTTACAGAGTATGGAAGCCTACAGCGGCCAAGAAAAAATATGCTCTGAACTTATAACTGCTCAAATATATTTAAAAAACTGAGTCATGTTCAGCTGGTGTAAAAGAGCCAAAGCTCAAATATTTCAGTGTTACTCATTAATGACGCCTTAATGACTGACTTTTGGTTAGAAAAAAAAAAAAATAATAATTTCCTGATCTTTAATTGACAGAGATAAAATGGTATTTTATGGGGCTGTCATGTAGTACGTAGTACCAAAACACCTTTCTGTAAACCTTCCTCTCTCCATTTTTCAAAAGCATCTCCAATATTGATTTTTATTTTTTTATTTTTAGGTTTCATTCATTTGTTTTTCTTTTCTATTTTAAACCGTCTTCTTTCCTTCCATTCTCATGTTTGGGTTTATTTTTAAATCTTTGGCTTACCTACAGAAAAAAGCTTCCATTGCTGTTTTATTTAGCATACATGTTTATTGTTTTGGGTTAAAAAAAAACTCTCCAAGTTTTGTATTTGTCATTCACTTGTTTAAAAAACGACAACTCAGGAGATGTTTGAGATGTTTGATACACTTCTGACTGTGTGATTCTGACTACAAACACACACTTGTGGTTTGTAATCCCGTTGACCACAGGAGTTTTTCAGACCCACACGCTTGTGGCGGCGCTCCAGGCCCCGGCCTCGACTCACTGGGAGCTCTGGGACTCTGGAAGGAGTTTCCCCAGCGACATGCGTCAGCCAGTGGGCAGCGTTCAGAGGGAACACGCCCTTCTGCAGCGCCGGTTGCATCACGGCTGCTGTCAACATCAAACAAGACACCGCCTGCATCCCTGCTGCAGGCGTGGGCGCGGGCAGGCGGCCGACACTGCATGACACATCCAGAATATCCTGAAAACACGCTCCAGCTCCGGAAATAACACAATGCATGCCGCACGTTGCTCCACAGGCCACAAACCAAACAAAGCTTTTACATTTCTTACGCATTGTTTGAGGCCAGAGGAAAGAGTGAAAGCTGCAGAAATGTTAGCCGTATATTTAGCTCGGAGAACATTAAATATAGACGCATGGCCGGCTGTGATCGTCCTCTTTGCTCACAGAAACACCGAAATAAAAGTGTGTGCGTCAGTGGCAGAGGAAACCCTGCAGCTACAGAGGCCCACACAGGAAATAGTCACTGTTTTCACCTCTGTAATCCCACAAAATCACAACATGATGCCGTGCTGCTCTTTCCCACAGCGAGACCCCGACAGCAGCAGAGTGGTGGCTGATGGGATACCTGGCTGCAGCCGCTCTGCAGGAGGCGAGCAGCTCACAGAGGTAATGTGCATTCCTGTGAGCTGAGCGCAGAGTTACGCTTTGAAGAGGCTTAAACCACAACAGAGCAGACCTCAGGGTTTGAACCAATCAGGCCTTCACGGGGGGAAAAAATCTCCCAGATTTTCCTGCAGAGAACAGAAACACCTCCTGAAACACTCAATGTGATTATCCAGTGTGGTCCCCTGGACTGTAATGAAGTACACAGGCACCAAATGCTAAATAATGAACCATTCATACATTTTGTTCCACTGGTGCTTGAAAGTAAGGCACAAGAATTTAACTCACTCACTATTCTAGACGGGCGATTTATCTTATTTCTCTCGCTGCAACTTTTGGTTAAAAATACGACTGGAGATCTGAAGTCTTTTTAAAGCTTTGGCGCTGTTTGATACTACTGATCATCAAAATAACAGACACTATCATTTTTTAATATGTGGTATCACGTATCACAATATGTTGTTTAGTGCAGTTTGCTTGAAGTAAAGCGTAAAATTGTTGAATAAAAGAGGACCAAGGATTGAGCCTTGGGGAACGCCTTAAGCACATTAAACAACTCTTACATAAGGTTGTGAATATTTTTTTTTGCAGATATAGATCCTCCTTCGAAAAACCCAATCTTTCCTCTTAACTCCCTTAAAAAAAGAGAACTTTAGACTTTGTACAACAGAGTATTTCTACTGAATGAAAGGATTTACGCTCTTCCCCCTTCTCCGCTGTCTGCTCATCTCAGGTCCATGACGAAGACGAAGACGCCGACTCAGATTTAAATTTGATACTGTTATATAATGAAACATATTGACCAGCTCTCCTGGACTCTGTGAGCTGCAACAACTTAAAAGAGAAGAAACATATCCACTGATTTATTTCACCCCCAAACTGCAGCATTAAGATCAACCGGTCCACATTTAACTATTAGACCCGGTGGGAAATATAAGGAGGTGGGTGGGGGGGGGTATAATTGGAGGGACCTCCACGCTGCCAAACATGTCAACACGCCTGTTAAAGTTCCAGATGTCTGAGCTTTGATCCAGATTTATGTGCCTCACCTTCTCTGATTGTCTCAGAGGCTGGAGACAAAGTTTTCCTGCCTGCCGGGATGAATCTTCTTCATCCAGAACTCAGCATCATCATCCTCCTTCATCTTCCTCCTTCCTGCCTGTGAGAGCTCCAGGAAGCCATGACGCATTCATGATGAATTTTTGCAGTCATGAAAAGTACTTAAAATATTAAGAAACATAGCTGAGCTGACATCCGTTAATCAGTTAAGCTGGCTATTCTAGATTCAAGATCTTGAATCTAGAGGATTTCAGGCCTGAGGGGGGGCGTGGCCCAGTTTGAGATTGTTGCAAACAGTTATTTGTCCAAATAATCATCAAGTGTGGTGTCAAT
This sequence comes from Labrus mixtus, assembly GCF_963584025.1. Lineage (NCBI taxonomy): Eukaryota > Metazoa > Chordata > Actinopteri > Labriformes > Labridae > Labrus > Labrus mixtus. Next base: position 20,734,998 of record NC_083633.1, on the reverse strand, counting down.
AAGATTCTTTTACTGCTCCCGATCAGCCTGCCTCTGAGGGAACACCCACAACAGCCAATGAGAGCGGGCAGACCTGGAAGCGTCTCCAACTGGATGTGGGAACCTTTGCTGACGCAGCAGGACAGTTTATGCTGAATATTCTGTCATGAAGAGAACATTCACCTTTAGACAGTATGAAAAAAACCTGTTTGTTTGTCTGTGGTCTGACAGATGTGTAGATTGTGGCTGCTGTGTTGGTTGGTTCTTGAAATGGTTTAGATCAACCTTTCCCAAACTTAGGACTGTCGCGGCCCACTTTGAAATACAAAATTACTCCGGGGCCTGTTATAAAATAAAAGTTATGACTACAGTTATAACTTTCAGTAAGGGTAAAAATATTGGACATGACACAAAAGTTTACTAAACAGATCATATAATATTATGTTCTTGAATAGTCATGACAAGCCTTACTAATCACTCTGTCTGTTTGAGGGGTTGGCTCATGGTAAATATTTTGATATTTTTTAAATTTTTATACCTGGTGGAGGCCTTTTCGCGGGCCGCCTGTAGTACCCACACGGCCCACCAGGGGGCCATGGCCCACACTTTGGGAAGTACTGGTTTAGATGGTCGGAAACACCAGAATTGTTGCTCTGTAGCGATGGATGGCATGTGTTAACGTGCTAACCAAAGTGTGTCAAAGTGTACAGAGTTAGCAAAGGATGTTAGTTAGTTTATAACATGCTGCGATGACTAATACGTGTTGAGATGTTTCACTCAGGCCAAAACGTTTGACCCAAATTACTCATCTGAAGAGACCAAACTCACACAACTGAAACTTCATCCCTCAATATGGTAACATGTTCCAGGGGGATGTGTAAAGAAGCCATTTCAGATCATGTTAAAGGTTAGTTTTCTACTTTAGACATTTCAAAGAGAGACTCGAGTCTCTGGGCGTCTCTGCTGCCTTCATCTTCCTCATCAAACACAGAGACAGAGATCCTCCGCCTCCTCTCAAGCATTTCGTACTTCGTCATTTTTCATTTGCCATCCCAATTTGTTCTGAGGCCGCTAAAGCATGTCTTTGGTTTGCCTCAGTGAAGCTGTTAACACGTAGCAGATTTTTACACGCTGCCATTAAAAGCCACACTCTTTAAAAAGGGCCCCGTTTTTATTTTTAGCCCGTCTCCGCCGAAGAAGAAGAAGAAGAAAAAGGGAAAGTGGCTTTGGATCGCCAGAAAGCTTCAGAGGGACTGCCAGAGGTCCGCTCAAACTTTTTATTGCTGAGCAGCCAAATCCTGCACTTAAGCAGGACAATCCCCCATTATGAGGCCGTCTTTAATACCGTCAGGCTCTGCACAGATGCCCACCCACCTCCACCAATTACACCCCCCAACCTCCACCCTCCAGCTCTACACTGAGACAATGTAATTATGAGAAAATGCTGCTAAAACTTAAAACAGACGGGTTTTTTTTTCATCATCTGGCAGAGCTCCGAGGCCCCTCCATCCATCCACCCACCACCGAAAACCCCCCCAAACCCCCGCCCCGCCCAGCAGCCCCATCTGACACCCAGACTGTGATCCAGTGCTGTGGGAGCAGCGACAGTCTAATATGTGGTCAGTGCGACCGCAGAGTGTGTGAACCGACATACTCGAGTGTTTAACATCTGACACCAGAAGATAAACAGGCGAGAACCACCGACTCGACTTTCCAAATAAACGAGTCCCCGGCGAGCCGTTTGACTCTCTTTGTCATCGATTTAAAAAATGTCAAAAGCTTTTTACAAACGTTTTCTGTCATGTTTTATAATCTTCATAAATAAACACATGGGAAAATCCAACATCCATGTCGTGTTGGTTAAAGTACGGCGCATCTTAAATATATTTAATGACCTATTTAAATATCGAACAGGCATGTCGTGTATTCTTCACAGAGCTCTATTATCATAACTCCTGTACCGACCATCGACTGTGAAACAAACCAAACTTCAAGACTGCTCCTGAAACCCTCCTGATCTGGTTGTTCACACATGCAGCTCACAGCGGGGGACTATCCCTGCGGGACAGGAGGGGGGGGGTCTCCTGAGGTAAGACATGACGTATAAAGAACGATATGGAAGTAGCAGACGAAGCAGCAGAGTCCTCTATACGACGCTATAATGAGAATATTTGTCTTTGTATCAATGTGTAGTTGAAGAGAATCTCAATGTGAACTAAAGAGAGGAGAAGAACAAACTGGAGAACAGGAAACATGCAGCAGCAGGTTGATTAGAGCACGGAGATGGTAGAGGTGGCGTGCAGACAGTCTATGGTCGTGCAGTGATCACAGGGAATAAAGGTCACCACCCCCTCCCACTGGCTCCTCCCACTGGCCCCTCCCACTGGCTCCAGGTAAATTCTCCTGATTATATCCTGCTGCGTTCTCACATCAGCTCACTCTGACTTTCTGCAGAATAAATACGAGGAGGCTGCAGGAGAAAGAGTGTGAACATGACTATAAAAAAATGGACGTTAGCTCAGTGACGTCACCCAAGGGATGTTCTGAATGGCGGTCTCCATATTGTAAATGACGGCACAACGGTTGTGATCTAAACGTCATCAGAAAGCAAACCTTTGTTGGGGTGGGATATATTGGGGGAATTCTTTTCTTTGCCATTATTCTTCACTTATTTGTATACTTTCTGTGTTGTGGTAATCCAGGGGAGAGAGACGATTCAATCTTTGTTTGCCCTCTTTTGTCTGCTGTTTTCATCCCTTCTTTTGAATATTGTATAAGGAATTATGTATATGATTCTCCTCTCCTGTATATTTGTGGGCTGTTGTTAAAACCACAACATCTTGTTTTTCCTTTATTGTAAGTGACAATGTTTAAACATAAATAATAAAAAATTGATCACAAAAAGAAAGCAAAACTTTTACGATACCTTAAATGAGAAATGTTTTTTAGTGGATCGTTTCTCTTCTAAACGTGGCCTCAGTGGAATCAAAGATGAACCTTCAGTTCTTCAGTTAGTGTTTGGTTCACCTGTTTTATGAGTCTGAACATATTTTAGTGTCTAAATTTAAAGACGTTGAACCAACTTTTCATCATTTCATTTCAACATGTTTCCCTCACGACTGTCAAGAACCTGACCAAAGTAATGACAGAGTGATAACTCAGAGTCCAGCTGTTAAATAACTCAAAGAGTCAAAATCCATTTCCCACAGTAAGAAACATTAAAACCCTCGGAGTGCGCTGGAGTACAGTACAGGAGTATTTCCTGTTTGTGGTTTCACCTGGATCCTTGAACCGACTGTCGAGTTCGACCATGAAATACTTTTTTTTTTAGGGGGGATAACTGTCTGCACACGGTGATATTTATAGCAGTGTTGCTGTTTGAAACTAACATAATAATACAGCACACACTGATTCCCACACTGTCCAGAGACAATGGACCATTTATTGATGAGAAAACCATAAACAAGCAGCCTGTCTGTAAAAATACTTTGAGCCTGGAATCGCAGAGCTTTCAAGTGACTCATGGAAAGTATGGATGGGAAAAATAACACACAACAAAGGAGTAATTCACAATAGAAAGCAGACAAAAAAAAAAGGGGGGGGGGGAATGCTGAGAAAACGCACAACAGATGGAGGCTGTAATCAATACTGCAGACCAGCTTCACATCTGCATCTGCCTGCAGGGAACTGAAGAAGCATCTTTCCATCTGTAAGGAGAAGCAGAGGTCGACACTTTGAGGGTCCGTTTATGAGAATGGTTCGACTGTTTGCTGATGACATAATGATAAATAACCAGGTGTTCACACAGGGTCCGAGAGGAGGGAAAAACTGGATATTGTGGAAGTCGTTTCTGAACGTCATGGGCAGTGCCGGGTAAAAAGATTTAAATTAGAGCGTGACACGGGTCCAATATCATGGAGCCAATCCGAAACAGAGCTGTGGAAAGTCTACTGAAGCCTGGCACAGATTAAAGATCTGATCTGAAAAGGGACCCAGGGACCATGGAAGCCAAACCTGACACAAACCTGAGGAGAATCAGGTCACAGCAGAGCCGGGTCCTGCAGCTTTAAACACAGGATGATATTCATGGAATATCTGTTTGTCTCTTAACTCTCAAAAAACACAAAATGATTGGAAATAAATACTTTTGACTCTTATCAATAACAACGATGCAACTAACGATGTTATTTGAGGCCACGTTTACACGAGAACGATCCTCTGAATACGACATCGTTTTTCAACTTGTGTTTTCAAAAAAATGTACAGTAGGCGCTGGATAGCATAGCGGTTATGTAGCGCCCAATTTACAGAGGCTGCAGTCCTCATCACAGCGACCGTGGGTTTGAAGCCGACATGTCATCCCCCCACTATCTCCTCCCAACGCATCCTGTCTCTATTCTATCCCTCCTCTCCTCCTCTCCTCTCGGCTCCTCTCTTAATCCCTCGTCTCCTCTCCTCTCCTCCTGTTCTCTCCTCTCTGACTCCCTCGTCTCCTCTCCTCTCCTCCTCTCCTCTCTGACTCCCTCGTCTCCTCTCCTCTTTGACTCCCTCGTCTCGTCTCCTCTCTGACTCCCTCGTCTCCTCTCCGACTCCCTCGTCTCCTCTCCTCTCTGACTCCCTCGTCTCCTCTCCTCTCTGACTTCCTCTTCTCCTCTCCGACTCCCTCGTCTCGTCTCCTCTCTGACTCCCTCGTCTCCTCTCCTCTCCTCCTCTCCTCTCCTCTCTGACTCCCTCGTCTCCTCTCCTCTCTGACTCCCTCGTCTCGTCTCCTCTCTGACTCCCTCGTCTCCTCTCCTCTCCTCCTCTCCTCTCCTCTCTGACTCCCTCGTCTCCTTTCCTCTCTGACTCCCTCGTCTCCTCTCCTCTCCTCCTCTCCTCTCCTCTCCTCTCTGACTCCCTCGTCACCTCTCCTCTCCTCCTCTCCTCTCCTCTCTGACTCCCTCGTCTCCTTTCCTCTCTGACTCCCTCGTCTCCTCTCCTCTCCTCCTCTCCTCTCCTCTCCTCTCTGACTCCCTCGTCTCCTCTCCTCTCCTCTCCTCTCCTCTCCTCCTCTCCTCTCTGACTCCCTCGTCTCCTTTCCTCTCAGACTCCCTCGTCTCCTCTCCTCCTCTCCTCTCCTCTCTGACTCCCTCGTCTCTTCTCCTCTCCTCTCCTCCACTCCTCCCTTACTCCCTCCTCTCATGTTCTCTGGCGTCCGAGCGACAGATGGAGAAACGCTGAACGTGCTTCCTTCCTCGTCTTTCCTCCTGAGAAGCTCTCTCTGACATTCCTGCAAAATTTTAAAAAACTATTTACAACCACACGGTCACAACAAGGAAGTGTGTGAGGTATCGATGACACAGCGCACACACGGTGTGTTATTTCCATCATCACCGACCCTTTAAGAAAAGCTGCACACACTTCACGTCTTAGAAACAACATGAAACTAAACTCAGATCCATTTCTTCTTCTTCTTCTTCTTCTTCTTCTTCTTCTTCTTCTTCTTCTTCTTCTTCTTCTTTAAACACAAAGTGACTCTCGGCTCGTCTGAGTGAGAATCCATATTGATGTTCTGGAGAGACGAAGCTTAACGACAGTTAAATGAATACACAGGAGACGAGCGCTGGAATATTCAACTTAAAATCTAATTAAGGAACTATCAGAGGACTTGAATCCAGTAAATCACCGCCTGCTCGTTAGAATAAAAGCCTTCAGTCTGTACGTCTGAGACGAAGACAGACTTCCTGTCCTTAAAGTTCAGGAGTGATCTCTGCACGTCCAGAAACGACCAGAAACTTTACAATGATTCTTCTGTTTGTTCGCTTTAAGAACATGTTGCTTTTGTACCGTGGAAACTACAATAATCCAGATTTTCTTTGCAGATATAAAAACTTACTTCTAAACTAAATCCATGTTGTTTCCACTTTATGGCCTCATGTCCACCGGGCGTTTCTTCCAGGCAGAAAAGCGCTGACTGTGCGTTTCTGGAGCGCTCACATGAAGGACTCGGCAGCTCGAGGTTTTTTACCTTCAAAACATAAACACTGCGAAAACAAAGCGGTTGTGTTTACGACACGCTGAGATGAGAACCAGCGACATAAACAATCAGACTGAGTCGCTGTGAGACGTCAGGTACAGAGAAACGAGGCGCTGCAGCCAAAGACTTTTCCAACCTGTGACATTTACCTCAAATGGTTTTTAAATGGAACCAAAACGACATCAGATAAAGTTTCTGTTTTTCAGCCTGATCAGTGTTCCAGTCCTCAGGTAAAACTCAAAGTGTCACTTTCTTGGTCCTCTTATTGCACACCTACCGTGACGTCACTTTTTCAGGCAGCTGTTAGCAATAATAAAACAATAGAGACAAACTTTAACACCTCGTGTTTCTGCAGTCGGAGAAGATTTAGAGGAGTTTGAATCTCCCCCTCAGCTCCTCTGTGAGCTTTTTTATTAAAATATAAACTGAGAGAAATCATAAATAATGTGCTGCCTGACGGAGCGAGGAGGAAAAAAGGAGGACAGATCATCAGTAAATCCTCTCTAAGCTGCTCTCTTCAAGGAGAAACACTGACACAGAACTTCCATTACCGAGCTGGCAGATAAATCGGCCAATAAAGACGGAAATAAGACTAATTATTTCCTGAGTGGAAGTCAAAACTTCTCTGTGAGAGTCGAGGCTGCTGGAGGAGTTCTGCACAAACACACACCTGAGCTGAGTTCATACCTGAAGGCCGGCAAACAGACTCCTGCAAGGACGAGTCCAAGACGCTCCTCTGGAGCAGGAAACACAATGACAGAGAGAGAGACAAAGAGCTCATCAGAGCAAGGACGAGGAGAAAAGACTGAAGGAGGAGAGGAAGGGAAACCTGAGGAGGATCAATGATCAGAAAAAGAAAAAAGGAAAAGGAAACAACGAATGACAAGGAAGGAATAAAGACATGAAATGGGAGTAAATGCAAAAAAAAAAAAAAATCAAAAATGGAAGAAGTAAACGAAAAGGAGGGCGCAATGAGCGGAACAAAGTTTGGAGATTAAGTGAAAAAAAGGTTAAAGGATGGAATGAAGGAAAGGAAACAAGGACAGAAGGGGTGGAAACTGGGGAGAGGAAAGAAAACAAATCAGGATGAAAAGATTAAAAAGGAAAGACAGAAGGACACAAGGACACAAGGAGGAAAATCAAGATTAGGAATCAAGGATCAAACCTGATTAGGTAAGGAAGAAGGAAAAGATTTAAGATAGAGAGGAAGAAAGCAAGGAGGGGCAAGGGGATAGGAAGGAAAGATAGAAGGAAATAAGGATATAAAAGAAGTTAAAGGAAGGAGGAGAGGTAGGAAACAAGGATGAAGAGGAGGACTCTTTGGATAAAGATGGAGAGAAGAAATAAAGGAGGAGAAAAAGTCAGAAAAATACTAAATAATTGTTTTTTTAAAAAGGCCCTTTGTGATGTCATGAAGGGAAAATCTCCAAACGGCCTGTTTCACACATTTTCTGAAAAGTGGAGCAGGCAGAAGACGGAGAGGATGGACTTTTCTCATCATTGGGGGGTTTGAAGACGGACTAGAGACACATGTTAGAGTTAGAGGAACATGGAGAAGTGGATCATATGTGACCTTTAAATAAATCATCTTCCTCTGTAACTAAAGGTCTATCTCTGTCGGGATCCGTTCTGTGATGATGTCAGAGGCCTCTTTGTTTACTTCCTGTTTGTTGGAGTCTCGAGTCCAAACAGTAACGAGGCCTGCACAGCGTTCCTCTGTGAATGTGTTGTCCATTACTAACCACCTCCTGTAATTTGGTTTGAATTAAGTTTCATCTGGATCCGTGCGTCTGATTCCTCTAATGTTTTTACACCCACACGTTAACCCTCCGCCCCCCCTCACAGACCGTTAACTCTCTCCTCCTCTCCTCGCCACTCTGAACCGTTCAAAAAGGAGGCGAAAAACGGACCGGGCGTTAAAAGCGAGGCGACACATCGAGGCCACACAGAACTCTCATTTCCCACGTTTCATTAACATGTTTCGAGAGTTTATGGATGTTTTTATTTAAATTAAATCCAGCAGCTGTCGAGTCGACCACTTCACAAAGAGCGGCGCAGATTTACAACATTAATGAAATTAGTTCCTCTGTTAACGGAACATCTTTAATCTGAGCTGCTTTCAATCAACTCTCCTCTGAAGGACGAGCCCGTTGGAACGCAACAAATATCATTATTCTTTGGCTTCTTAAAGGCTTAATATGCGATTTTTTGATCCAGCAGATGTCGCCCTTGAGCACCAGCATGAAACCAAAACAACTCACGCTGCATTGTTGTGTTAGCATGCTAATGCTAGCGATCTTTATTATGCTCGTATCTTCACACTGCATGTAAATGTACCTGAAATGAGCGTGATCTAGAAACACAGTTAAGCAGTGAGTACAGTATGTTATTCTTCTTTTCTCTAGTCCCTCAATTAAACAACTTTTATACACGAGGGGAGGAGTCAGCCGGCCGTCCGGGCGATGTAAACAAAGTGAAGATAGGACTCTGAAAACTCTGAAAACATCACAGACAGTGGGACTCGGGTGTTACACCCATTGTAGACAGTCATGACTCACAGAGTTATTTTCAGAGGAGATACTTGATTTATATATTTAAGTGTGAAAAATCACAGATAAAGACTTTAAAGCGCGTCTTTGTCGGCTTTAACGTGCCTGAAAACTCACCGTGCACATCAGACCGGGTGTGAATATGATATTTTGGGTGGTTACATGGATGACTTTGGCAAAATGGCTCCATACCGCCCCCTGGTCACAGAGGTGGAATTGTTTTTTCAATGTGAAGTTTGAGCGTCACATCTTTTATATCTACCGTGGCGCAGTTTCCACCAACTCGCAGCAGACGCTTTTTTTCACCCTAACTCTGCCTGGCCGTTAGCGAGGCTTTGTGAAATTTGTCGACTTTTGCAATGAGGCCGATTTGAATTGAAAGAGGACAATATGTCTCAAAAACAAACACACAAACAGCACAGACCAAAGAGACGCTGTTTGCTCTGCAGCGCAGTGAGGGGAACATTTAACCCTTTAGCGGGCGCAAAAGTCTCAGAATCAAATTATATTATTAATTATTAATGAATTATTATTAATTATATTAATTCATTAGAAAGTTCTCTGCTTTAAGGTTGTTGATGTAATCGGTTGCTTAAAGCCTGAAGGATCAGATTCAGATTGAGGCGTCTGTGCAAGCTTTTGTAAGTCGATATAAAACAGAGGAAAGTCGTCGTCTGGCGGCTCTGAAGTGACTAACGTCTTCCATGGAGGAGGAGAAATTATCACCCTGATCCTCTTGTCTCGTGGGTTTAGGGTGGGGGGGCTGATTCTGTTGTTTTTTAAAAACGCCGTCCTGCACCAAAGCCGACGCCACCACACCGCCGTCTGCCAGGGGAATTCAGACGCTCGCTTGCCTCGCCACACCTCGCCTGCTCCCTCTCTCTCTTTTTACTGTGCGGTCGAGTCACATGGATCCAAGTCTCAGGAGCAAGACAAGAGCTAATAAGTGTGGGCTGCACAGGAGCACCTCCTGTACGTTTACAGCCTCTGTAGCACATCCAGATGTTTGGTGAAGTCTGGGTAAATAAAGACTCTGTCACACAGCTAAACATTTTCCTTTAGCATCATTTGAATTTTATTATAAACTCTTGCGTCTAACAGGCCCGTGGAAAAGCCACGGCGTGCAGCTGTAAACAAGAGAGCGGCTGCAAAACATGAAGCCACAAATTTTCAGCTCAGCGGGCGGACTGAGGACGTTTACTGTTCCCCCCGGAGAGGACGAGGACTCTGATACTCCTGTTCAAGTCTGCATGACTTAGAAACAGTTTAAATCCAATATTTACCCAAAATTTTATACTGTTTCGCTGAAATAAAAGTAGTTACAGCAGAGAATTTCATCAAACCAGATCACAAACATTAGCATCTTTCCTCTCTGCATTGACTCCTTCATAAACCTTTCAGGACTGAGTCAGTGTGCAACAATGGTTGAGACAACATGAGAACGTTTTTCTTTTCTTAACGCCTTTTAGACTTTGTTGAGGAAATTACTAAGAACTTGACTTCAAACAATAAGACTCAGTTGACTCAGATGGCTTACGTTGATGAAAGTTTATACATACAAGAATACTCCGGAGCAGAGATGGAGTAACAAGCACACGTCTGTGTCCCTGCTATGCCAATTCTTCCAAACTCTTCGACAGGCTTTGAATATATAGAAAAGACATTATTGACGTCAAAGTCATACTGACCTAAACTAATCTGTGATGTCAATTTGGAACAGACACTAAGTCTACCAAACATGCAGATATAAAGGGGAAGACCCTCGACAGCTGTCCTTGGTTTCTAGTCACAGCTGAACTCTATCTGACATCAGAGAACAGTGAATAAACATAATGATGTTTGTACACTTAGATCTTAATACATAGGTACAGAAATTCCACCACAGACTTGAGAAAAGCAAAACTAGTGTTGTAGTCAAGACCAGACTAACCGAGACCAGGACATACCCAAGACCAGATTGCTTCAAGACCAGAACAAGACCAAGACCGCAAATATCTCTGAAAAATCATCATCTTGTATTAAGGGGGCGTGTCACTTAGAGCGTAACACCGGGAAGGACGGGGGATAAAAAAAAGTTATTTGTTCTTTTAGAAAGAGGCGTTTTCCTTCTTATCACAGTAATGACGTGGAAAGGAAAACTAGCCTCTCAGTGGTGGACTTGACCGGTCTTGATTTAAAATCCGGAGTCGGCCCAGTCTGAGACCGAGACAAGACAAAGTAAAAATTCTTTTGATTCCGAGCAGCGACAGAGACCTTTAAAAACAGGTCTCGAGCCCAAGATCGATTTTGAAAGTTTCCCAAGTATCGCATCAGTCTGACCCGCTTTAGATCAAACTGATACCTTTCACATATATGTGCGGCAGTATGAGGTTCAGTATCTCGCTCTGAACTGCGGTTTGAAGTGGAAATCCTGTCAGTTGTCTCTGGAGTGACTTTTCTTTACGACTGTCTTTCGCTCCACATTTACACATTTTCCTACGGAGATATGAGGTCAGGCGGGATGATGAGGACTTCTTCTTTTTATCGTTTCTGGACCCATCAAACATTCCCGGTCGTCACTTTTAAGAGCTGTCTGACTTTTACAGCCCCTGAAGCCGAGCGGCCGGACTCCAGCAGCAGGTTTCTGCGGCGGGCGAGTGGAAAGAAAAGGAGGGAGGCGAGGGAGGTCACGTTTATTAAAACAGACTCCACTACTGCTTATTATCTTCTGTCAGAGCCGGCCTGTGTTTCTGGAGAGGTGTTGACATGGGAGTATTTACGAGCTCTGTTTTTAATACACTGTTCCTCATCGAGTCAAACAAATGCCTCTCATTACGGGCGCAGTAATGGCCCGGTGGCAGCGCTCTGATCCGTCACTGCAGACCATTAACATGCTGCTGTGGGAGTGTTAATCTCTCACACTCTCAGACATGCTGACCAGCACTCAAACCACTTCACTTTACCTCTCACAGACGGTAACCTCACCTGGCCTTCACATCCTAGACCCAGAAGCTTTCCGGGGGGGGGGGGGTAAAGTAAATAAAGTGAGCTCACAACCGGAGAGGGGGGGGGGGAAGGTAGGAAATCTCCCGAGCTCCAAGGCCCCAACAGGAGGAGAGAGCCTGCAGGCCGGATGCCATGTTTGGAATAAGTGAGAGAAAAATGGAAGTCTTTTTTTGAAAGGACAAGGTTATATAGCAATGGTTCTGGTTTAGTTTCCATAATCATCCTGTTGGAATATGAAAAGGTTTTTCTTTTTAAAGGAGAATATCGTCCAAGCTGTGATGGGAGGATTGGCAGTGAAGACGAGTGAGTCCTGTAACCTCCGTGTTCCTCAGCCCTGATATTCAAACAGTTCTTCCATGATCCTGATCTGCTGTTTGAGTTCTGAAGTAGAACAGTTTATTGTGGGTGTCAAGATGTTAGCTGGGGCGGCGGTCTTTTAGATGGCTCTTCTGAAAGCGACATGTTGGTGTTGTAGTCAAGACGACACCGACCGAGACAAAACCAAGACCCGAGACCAAATTCACCTCCATTTATTGTTCACAGCAAGCGGCCCCTTCACCGCTCAAAGCATGTTGGGATACGATGTGATGCAGACCACGCTGGTGGCTCCACCTTTCCCCATCTTTTCTCCGTCTTGAGGTCACTTTAAGACAATGGTGGTTTTACTGTTCAGTAAATAAAGCTTGTGGAGTGCTCGACCGATTGGAATGACTTCTCAGTTGAAGACAACAAATGAGCAGAGGAGGTGGACAGAGAGACTCAGAAGTCAGATGTCTGAGCTGGGGGGAGCGTGCCTATGTTCCCACATTTCCTTTTTCATAAATGTGTATCAGATTTTCTCCCAATTTGGTCGCCAATTACACCCAACCTATTATCCAGTAGCAATGGACTACAGATGGAATGTAGCTTTCAGCTAAATCTGGTGCGCCCATCTCTTTGTTTACTGCAAACATTTAATGTAAGTGCACATTGTCCTTTTAAATAAACAAACTAAACTAAGTAGCACAGAGGCCTCGCATTGACTAGCTTCAGGTCAGATCAGTCGAATGAAGCGCAGCAACTGGACGCAAACCAGAGTTTGCAGTGCATCAATACCTCTGGAAAGCCGGGTTGGCATGTGGGAACATAGGGCTGACCCCGAGCTGGGAATGGCGTCAGAAACGGGTTGACTGCGTAACAAGTTGGCAACAAGTCGGACAAGCAACGCCTCCAGGAGTACCTTTTGTTTCATTAGCTAATACCCGGCGAGACACACTTTGCAGAAAGAACTTGCAGACACCTAGCCTGCTGATACTTAATTTGTTAAAACAGCTCGGACTACAAGTGTACTACCAACAGAAACAAGAACCCTTCAAATGCAGAAATCCAGAGCCGCTGTGTTCAACATTGAAGTAGACTGCACAACAAGACACAAGACCTGAAACTTTCTGACAGACATATGAATGTCACTGTAGGAAATGGTCATACACCTGAATATTAGAGCTTCTATAACTCTTCATACATATATATACATTTGTCGTTGGTTTCCGTCACAGCTGCTGCAGACAGGAATCTCTCCTGGCTCTCTGCCTCAGTCTGTGTTGACTCGCATATTTTCCATCCTTGACTCTGATTCAGTATCTGCTCTCCATCAATGAGCTGATTGACTGCTTCAATATTGAATATTCGTCATTGTGCAAACACTATTTACGACTCCTGGAACCTGCAGCTAAGAAAACTGTTTGTTAAGCCCAGCAAATCCAGGTGAATCACCCCCCACTTTATTCAGCCATTACATCACACCTTCTCAACACAAACTCTCAAATGAGCCCGAACAGAAGTGCAGACAAATTAGCTTAAATATGAAGTGTGGTGAAGGGAAGGAGCCATGATAGCTGCTTAATTAGAACCTCAAATCCTCCACGTTTTAGAGCTGTTATTTTGACGCAGAGAAAGGAAAACTCTCAAAGGTCAGAGCAATTATAGCACAAATGAATGAGAGCAGTGTAGGTATGGCATGGAGTTCAAACAGTCGGCTGCAGGGGTGGTCAGGCTGCTTGGCATGGCCGGCGATGACGTGACACGTCAAATAAATGTCCACACACAAACCTGGGCGCACCAGAAAAATGCACTCACAGAAGTCGACTATTTCGCTCTCTTTCTCGCTGCTTTTTGGCCGTTCAGGGTGTAAAAGTGTCACAGGTTGTAGTTGTCTGGCTGTCAGGGCGTTTAGCAGCCAGGAGGTGGTGAAATCGATATAATCCTGACTAAAGAGCGACTTCAAACACTCTGCAGAGACGACAAAATCAAGTAAGAAGGCAGGAAAATACAGCCAGTGTCCCAAGTTAACTTCTGGGATAAAATTAGATACTCCACGGGAGCTTTTTTTTGTCTCATTTCTTTTGAATTTGTTCTACAGAAATGAGAAGAGACTCTACAAACAAACCACTCAGCTTTACTGATATACTTACCAAAGACAGATCCCACCATTACTCAGTACTTTCTGAAAGACTTCACTGAAAATACAACCCTAAATCGAGCTAACAGGACTTTCACCCAGTGAACCTGAACAGAAAAGTACATGAGGTTATATGAGGAGAGTCATCACAATCATCAAGTTTTGCTTTGTGATCACGCCTATGATTGTGTGTTCATGAATGACCTCCGCCCCCAAATACATCTGTGCAATACTAAACTTGTGTATGCAGGCTATTGCAACTTGAATTGAGTTTTAAAAACACAAACCTTTGTTGCAGATTTCAGTGACACTTTTTAACTAATTTTTAAGGTATATGATAAATCTAGCTTAAAATCCACCTGTGGCATCTTATGTTTGCAACTTTATTCCCTCACACCTGTAATTTAAAAATCTAAATGAAAAGTGGAGTTCCTCAAGGCTCTATTCTTGGTCCTCTTTAGTTTCTACAGTATATGCACACATCAAGATGAATTAATGACAGAAACAAGCTTGTCAAAATCTATTTAAATAGTTTAGATTTTTTTAAATTGTGTGTTTTAAAATGATACAATTTGTTATTTTAATGATTGATAATATTGAAAGTGCTGAAGCATTACAAAAACTTAAGTTCTGAGTCAAACCAGAGAGAGAGCTCTGTCTACATTGCACATATTGGTAACGTTTACATATCAGTGCAAGAACTTCACTGCAATATTTTGTCAGTTAAAAACATGTAATAACTACTTTTGTCTGTTGAGGTAACTGTTCTGGTCTTTAGGCCTCTAAAACCTAAAAAAAACATCTCGCTCAATAACACTTACCAAACATAACAAATGACTTATTTGCTGAAAGTTCATTAAATGACTCTCTGGTTACAATAATTGCTCCTTATAACAATGACTTAACTTTATATTTCACTCCTTGTTCAGTTTGAAAGTTATTTAAGACCTCAGAGTGAGTTGTTGCTGACAGCTGCGGTCAGTTTGTCTGCCCGCCCTCGCCTCCGTTTATTCCTCCAGTCGACCTCAAACCTCAAACCCCCCCCTCGACTGATCAGTGCTGTCATCCGAACATAAGGCCGCTCACACCCTGCACTCACAGTAATTGTAGAAAAAGTCAGTTAATCAGCAGAGACTGGAGCTGAATCATCTCAGATGGCAGCCAATCGGAGACGAGAGCCTCGGCGGGGTCCACCCTACAGGGAGATGTTACGCTCTACATCCAGGAACAGCCGGTCACTTTTTCCCCCCCAAAGTAAAGCATAACATAATTATTGAGAGGTTGAGAGGCCGACACATGCCAGGCTCTACCTACAGAGCGAGCGACTCACGGCCTCACTGACTGCACAGTGGAAAGTGAAAATCAACCTCATGACACCTTGATTCAGGGTCAGACTCTGAGGAGCGGAGGATGTGACATCCCCCCCCCCCCCCTCTGAATCTGAATCAAGGAGACTATAAACAACAACCTGCCAGGGTCTACCTGCTGCCTGAGACTCAACAGGCTTAATGACACCTTTATTAGTCAGACGTACGCCCCTGGTGGTGAGGCTCTCCCCATCACTGGAAACTTTGGATCACTGCTGACTAACGCTGTGTTTACATACCACAGAGGGCCAACACCGGAGGGAAGGGGTGGGGGGGGGGCCTGGAGGAGCTCATACCAACACAGGACGGAGATTTTTTCTGATAATTCCTTGATTTTAATTTTTTTTAATGCCAACAGGAAGACTGAGTGAACTTGACCAACAAATCCAAAACTTGAGCTAACTCTTTTAATCATCGAGTTCATTTAGATTTTGCAAACACATTACCCTGTGCTAGCATTTTCAAAGTTAGCGAGTCACTTGTAGCCATTGGACTGTTAGTTTTGGATTTGATTTGGACTTTTAAAAACACTCTCAGTTACAAAGACGGTTCAGATGTTTGAGTTTAGTGTTCGGTGTGTCGCTGAGTTCTCCGCTGTCTGATGAACTTCCTCTAAATGTAGAAAATACTTGAACAGGGTCTTGAAGCTGCCTGGTGTGTACACACAGCTGACATCCACCCTGCACAAACTTCCTCCACACACACACCACACACACACACACACACACACACACACACACACACACACACACACACACATGGACTGGATGCATTTCTGTTTCAACACCCTCGTTGATTTGTGTTCCCTTTAGTTTTTATAAATTACGTTTAAGCAAATCTTGTGCATGGACTCCCTCCAGTGTGTGACATCAGTCATATACATGAGACCTCCTGGGATAAAACAAACACAGGAGGCTCAAACGAGCCAATCAGACGCTGCGTTCTCTCCCTGTATGTTCTGCAGGGCAAGGCCGAACGTCCAACTGTGCTGAATGTTATTGCATTTGGCATTTTTGGGGGCATTTCTATGTTTTTGGGTGGAGTTCAAGTTTCAGAAACAGGATTTTCATGTGCAGTCATGTTGTGTTATGAAATAATGTACATGTTTGGCAGGGGGAAATATAATGAGGAGCAGGGGAGTTGTGGAAATGCAGCATTTGAAGTTGCCATAATACCACCACAAACAGAGCAGACAGAGCTGTATCCATGCAGGCCGCTCCTCCTGATGTGCAGCTCAGCGCTCGGCTCCAAACGGCAATCAGCGCCGACAGCAGCCGGCCAGCCCCGTTACACGTTTACAAGCAATTAAAAAGTGATTTATCATCCTCTTCTTAAGGTGCCTAACCACAGTCACACAGTCGCCTGGTCTGCGGTGCACTTTGTAAATGTGCTCTGCAGAGCGGCCCAGTTTTTAATGAAGAGGGGGAGAGTCAGCAGAGTCGCAGAGACCTGCTGCTGAAACCTGACAGACAGAAACACTCAAACTGCAGAAGTCAGGTTTCTTCTAAAGGGTCTGATGTAGCTCACTTGAGCTGCTAGCTTAGCTTCACTCCATCATTCCTCCTTCAACTTGGACATGTCTTTAAGTTTGTACTGATTGCTTTTCTGCACCTGAAACTGACCTGCTAAGTTTTTCACATGCAAACAGCTTAAATTAAGTCCTGACATCTTGAAACTTGCTGTTTAACCTTCTGTTTTCATTCACAACCTGCTGCATCATGATTGTAATTTTTCCACATACTTGACTGATAACTCTATGCAATTGTTTAATATGTGGCACACATTTTTACGTATTAAACATAGACTGTGAATAAGATGGATGGAGAAACAGCCACCTTTGAGTGAAGCCAGAAATCCTGTCTGCAGTGTTGGCCATAAGCTCCGCCTCCTCAACGTTAACAGATAGGACATGGGTCAAACTCTAAAAAACATTTCTCTCCAACATGGTTTCAGTCATAATAGTAAGTTTTCATCATTAATTATGTCCAAGTATTAGTTCTTCTAAGTATTTGTAATTAGTTATTTGATACAAAAAAAGCTGATGTAAGGTCATGATTGACAGCTCTGTTGACCAATGAGGCTCCTGCATTGCTGTGTTTAGCGGCTCATCAGAGATGGGGAAAAAACGGGGAGAGGAAACGTAATGAACACTCACACAAGAGTCATGAACCTTTCATTACCGTGAGTGTCTGCTTCAAATCGACACAAGAATCTATTCTGCTGTGGACTGAACCCACCTTGGGGACCTTTGGCCTTTTTAACAGGAAGTTAAATGTGTGCTAACGTTGGTGGAAGGGGCGTGTCAGCATGGTTTTCAAACCTGTCTCCAGGACCAGATCACCTTGTGAAGAAAAAGTTCTAAAATAACTTGGGTTGGTTTTGTCAGATGTTAACAGCTGATGTTCTCAAAGTGAGGAGGAGGTGAGTGGGTTCAGGAGTGTTTAACAACCTGCCTCCCCCATCCTCCTCCTCTCCCTTCCTTCCCCTGCCTCCCAGTAGCCATGAGCAGCCTGCAGCGGTTTGTTGAAGCAGAGCTCATTTAGTGTTTTACACACTTCTTTAAATGACTTTGAGCCTGGCTGGTTTCCTGTGAGCGACCAAACCCGCCCATGGAGGCGACAGCTTCGCCCTGCGCCTGTAACCACAACAG
Organism: Labrus mixtus; assembly: GCF_963584025.1. NCBI lineage: Eukaryota > Metazoa > Chordata > Actinopteri > Labriformes > Labridae > Labrus > Labrus mixtus. The sequence continues at coordinate 20,717,015 of NC_083633.1, read as the reverse complement.
CAGCATGACTCACATTCGGCCTGCTAATATGGATTCCTCTCTATATGAGGGCCATAAAGCAGATTAAAAACAACACTCCACATGTTGTATTTTTGATTATTGTGTAGACAGGATCTGAAACTGCCAATAAAGCCAGTCTTTTGGAACATGGACATTTTTGTGGGCTTTTCTGAACAACTCAGCTTTTCACTTTGTACTGGTTTTGCAGCAGTCAAGTGACCGTTTAGGAATTTCTTGAAGGTGGAGAGTGAAGGGGGGTCTCTGATGATTTTTTGGGAGTGAGCTTCAGAAGCGGCTATCAAACACATTTTCCAACCTGTAGCATTTCAAACGAAGGACAAAAATACATTTTTGAGCCAATTTGAAAAATAATCACTAATGTATAAAGTAAACAGCAGAGGACCTTGTATTGATCCATGTGGAACGCCTAATTTAATTGTATGGAGCTCACATGGTCTTTTAATTTCCTGGGGTTCAGTATTTTAGTTTTCTGATGTGATATAAACAAATGTGCATTAAAATCTATGTTCATAGACTCTATCTTTCACTTGAATGTGGTTAGTTTGAGCATCGTAGCTTCAGTGCAGGTGTGGCAGGTTGTTGAGGGCCTCACGCTGTACTGTTTGCTTCAATGAGGCTATGTGGGGGGAAATGCCCCATTTGTAAAGTGACTATCAGTCATAGTGACAGGCCTGAGAGGAGTGCAGAGGCAGCTGAGTGAGGCCGCCGTGAGAAGAGCGAGACACAACCGTCTCTGTCTGAAGCACTGATGGGTAAACAAGTCAGGGCTTTGGCCAGCGCTACCCGCTCACCACTTCTGACCTCACACACCAACCAAGAGAAAACACACACCACTGAGCCAACACACATGCTCTGAGACATGGACCAGAACTTTATTCAAATAGAGGAGTAACACCACAAATCTGTTGGTTAGGATTCTGTAATAAACATTTTACATTAGACCATTAGGCTGCTTATTAATTTACCAAAAAGTAGACTTAAAGAACACATATTGATCCTTGAGTGAGTGCCAGTCACAAGCAAGTTACACGTCGCCTGAAATATGTCTTACTGCAGCGTTTTGGACCTAAAATAAACAGATTTGATGACAATAAACAGACTGAGAGGATGTTGGAATAACTTCATCAATGCTGCGCAAAATACTCGCATTTAGTGGTTGGCAGATGCTTTTTTCCAACTGTCGTCAGCACCGATTACGTCCTGTCCCTGCATCGATGCATCAATCGTCCAGACTGCTTCGATTAAATGATTTAACTCCCATCTGTTAACAAACCCCACTCTTACACGGTAAGATGGGTCAGATTTTTCAGGACTCTTTACATTGAAAAAAAGAAATGACCCAATATTGGGCATCAAAGCCGATATCAATGCTTTCCATCCAACAGACGCTGAAATTTACGCAGGTGTCAACTTCACAGTAACTATAGAGGAAAATCTGTCGGATTCTTCCTCTTCACAAATATTTAAGCCCAACACAGTGTCGGTCCATCGTTTAGTTGTTAAGATATTACAGTCTGGACTAAAGTGGTTCCATTAAATGAAACAGTATTCTTGCTTTTTTCAGACTTCATAAAAAAGTTGGGGAAAAGGAGATCTCTAAAAATAGATCTACCTCAGTGTCTCTCTGAAAATGAACACAACAAATACACAAACACACACACACACACACACACTGAGCTGAGAGTTTATAACCATCGAAATAAAATGTAATGGTGGTGGTTGTGCCCTGTTTGTTGGCGGTGTCGTTGTGGTGTGTTCCCTCATTAAGTCTCTGGACCGGGCTCTTCCCCGAGTCGCTCACCCCGTCATTAACCTGTCAGGTCTGATGAGTGTGTGGCTGCAGACTGAGAGCTCCTTCAGAGCGTGCTCAGAGCGAGCGGCCCGGAGCCGAGGCCGCAGAGCAAACTGACGGTGGTCCGAGCCGTGAGACCCCAAACCACAGTCAGGACTCCAAACACCACCCCACACACACACACACACACACACCTCCACCTCTGACGGGAATCCACAGCACCTGCCACAGTCAGCAGAGTCTACACACACGAGTAAATACACACAGACGCACAGCTAACAGTCTGTACTCTACAAACATCCATACAGGTCCACAGAGGAGACCAAACCCAGTCCACCTGATCCTGTATGTGTCCGATAGTGATGGTACATTTTGCTCCTTTAAAGGCTTTAAATGTGATTGTTCACACTTAAATATATAAATCAAGTTTATCCTCTGAAAATAACTCTGTGAGTCATGACTGTCTACAATGGGTGTAACACCCGAGTCCCACTGTCTGTGATGTTTTCAGAGTTTTCAGAGTCCTATCTTCACTTTGTTTACATCGCCAGTACGGCCGGCTGACTCCTCCCCTCGTGTATAAAAGTTGTTTAATTGAGGGACTAGAGAAAAGAAGAATAACATACTGTACTCACTGCTTAACTGTGTTTCTAGATCACGCTCATTTCAGGTAAATTTACATGCAGTGTGAAGATACGAGCAGAATAAAGATCACTAGCATTACCATGCTAACACAACAATGCAGCGCCAGTTGTTTTGGTTTCATGCTGGTGCTCAAGGGCGACATCTGCTGGATCAAAAAATCACATAGAAAGCCTTTAACGCTGGTTTAAAATGTAGTAAAGCAGAAGAAGAACATTTAGATAAAACAGAAATACTGAAGCAGCTGATGTACCTTTGACACTTACTGCCAATTTCAACATACTCCATCAGCGCTGCGCACTACGGCGCCGTTCGCTGCGCACTCTAGTCAATGCTCCTGTTTCCATGCTCCAGAAAAGAACCCATCAGCGTTTCAGAATCAGAATCAGAATCAGAATCAGAATCTGTGTTTATTGCCAAGTACATTTACACATACAAGGAATTTGACTTGGTGTATTGATGCTAAACAATTAACAAGGAAATAAAGCAGAACTAGCAACAACTTAAATAATACAGAATAAGAAGATATTACAATATATAAAATAGAATTTAAAATATTGTAAAATATAAAATATAAAATATAAAAATAAAAAACACAAAATGTACAAAAGGTGCAATGTAGGAGCTGTGTAGTGGACTATGAGAGAAATCAAAATAATTGGCAGTTAGCATGTTTAACCAGCGCTGCATCGGTTTTAAAACCTTTCTGCCTTTTGCACATTGTCAGGATTTGATTTGATAAAAAGATATGACATCATCAGTATGAAACAGTTTTAGAGAATGGAGAATCTGATCTTATTAAGAGTTTGTTTGGAGAAGCTAACAGCTCGTAATGACCCATAATCCTCTGCGAGGCTGAACGTGTGGACTTCTGAGCCTGGAGCCTCGGTGTGGTTTTGATGTTTGCAGGGTGGAGTCCGCTGCCTGCTGAGAGCGGAGGAAATAGGTTAACAGGATTCAATCACACGCTGCAGCCAATCCAATTATGTCGTTAGCTGAGCTCAGGTGGACCTGGCAGCAGAGAGCGCCCGGCTCCTCGGCTCCTCGTCTCCTCTCGGTGGAAAGAAACATGAAATGGAGAGAGAGAAGGTTTGGAGGTTTCTACATGTGTGAGAGACCCTGAGTGAGCGTGCTCCTTCAGTAAACAGCAGATTTTAGGAAACACTTGAAGGTTTTTACTGCGCCAGAGACGATCAAACAAACAGAGTAACAGGTGAGACGTGTTTCTGTGGACCTGAGATCAACCCCGACATCTTTACAGAAACATAGAAGTTCATGCAGGATATCTCAACAACTGTTTGATCATTTTCCACCTAAACTTCTACGATCGTGTTCCCCAGAATACGATACGGGAAATGTCAACTTTGATAGGAGGAGGTGCACGTAGGAGAGGAATTAATCCAGCCGATATGTTTGTGAAATTCAGACATTGTGCAGGATTTAACGGCAGAATCCAGGCGGCGCTTTTTGCTCCATTTTCAACTCCAAACTAACGTAATTCAGTGCTCAGCGTCCTGCATCGACATCAGATGGTTTTTTTTAGGCCTTTATTAGATAGAAGAGCTGAAGAGAGACAGGACATGTTAGGAGGAGAGAGAGGCAGAGGTCAGACTCGAACCCACGGTCGCTGCGGTGAGGTCTACAGCCTCCGTACGTGGTGCGAGCGACATCACCGCTAGGCTCTCCAGCACCCCTAGCATCAGCTGTTTTTTTTATTTTTTATTAAAGATTTATTTTTGGGCTTTTTGTGCCTTTAATGGAGAGATAGGACAGTGGATAGAGTTGGAAATCAGGGAGAGAGAGAGAGAGGGGAATGACATGTGGGAAAGAGGCCACAGGTGGGAAGTGAACCTGGGCTGCCCGCTTGAGACGACAGCCTCCATACATGGGGCGCGTGCTCTAACCACTGCGCCACCAGCGCCACAGCTGTTTTTTGTTGCTACACTTACAGAACTCTTAGTTGAAAACAACTTCTCCCCTCTCTGACCAATCAAAATCAAGAAGGGGCGGGACTTCTGATATCAGCTTTGTCAACAACAAGGTGGGATAAGATGAATGCGTCACAAAGAACATGTGGGTCAAAGGTTTGTGTTACGGGTGTTTGGCTAACTTACATTTTTCCTCACCTGTGAGATCGTCATGGCGACCAGAGTGGACTTCTCTGTGTGGTGATGTGAGTTTACTTAACAGGAGCGTCGTCATAACAATCAGCAGCAGAAGATAAGACTGAGTCTGCCGTGACCACCGGAATGATTTTAAAAACTTTATCTCAAGCGGACAAAGTGCGTCAGAGTTCAGACCTGTTACGAGAAAACCTGCAGGCTGAACTGAGGGCACGATGTTTCACAATGTGAGGAATTTAATCTGTGTGACGTCGTCTGTCAGCTGACATTCAAACCCCTCAGTGACATAAGATTGTCGAGTTACATTAAGACGAGAAATCAGACTTTGCTGAAATCGTGCTCAACATTTGTCCCAGTGGAGCAGTTTGCTCTTTTGGGCTGTTCTCAGTTTGAATGTCTGTTTTTGTTGCACCTGAAAGTAACTCGAGCTGAAAGCAGAATAAAAGATGAAATGGAATAAAGTAAATAATAACTTCAGGAAATGTTGGTCATCAGAGCTGCTCTGCCTCTGTGTGGGAGAGACAGACAGAAAGCAGGCGGACTGGCTGCACATCAATAGTAACATCATTCACAGACGATGTGAAGTGTTGAAAGCAGGAAAACTTGCGGTCTGTGGCTCTCCTTTAAAGATAAGCAATTTAAACATTAGACAGAGTGGCTGCAGTGTGTATTAGCCTCGTTTTTCAGGAATGTGTGTGCAGAGAGAAAAGCGCTCAAACACTCACGCACCGTCGTCAGCGCTCCCTGCCAGCACCGACGGGCAGCCTTGAGATCTTTCCAGAGCTCTGGTATGCATTATTGTGGAGGACGGGATCAAGGCGGTTTTAATAAGACGTGACATTTAACCAAGTTGTTAGTTAAAGAAAAGAACAACAGCTTGTTACCAGACTGAGGAGATATTTCTCCATTCAGAAGAACAAGGTCACAACAGTGTAGAGTGTACTTTGATTTCATAACGTCGTGAACATTTTTTACCCCCACAGGTCTTTTATGAACCTCCTGAATGTGTTTCTAATTCTCCTCTGCTTTTAAAAATACAACTGAGACTTGATAGTTGTTCATAAAAGTGAATGAGATCCTGTAAAAATCCCCTCAGACTGCGCCGGCCTCCCTGCAGACTCCAGTCAAACTGCAACCTGCAAACAATCTTTCTAAAATGTCAGTATTCCCCTAACTGTGTCAGAGCTTCAGCTTTTTCTCTCTTTTGGACCCACACCCATCTAAGCGCAGTCAGAGCCAATCCCAACATGCCCACCATCCAGCAGACAAGAGTTCAAACCAACGCAGAGAGAGCACAAACAACACAAAGAGAAGTGCAGAGAGAGGAGGAGAGGAGTGTTCATGAAGCAGCTCGATCGGCTTTCATGTCTTTGATCCCGATTTCTGACCCCGCAGGTCATTCCAGGAGCGATTAATAAAAGTGCTGAAAGTCGACTCAGCTGGATTTGTTACACAACTAACTGCCAGAAATATAAAGAGAAGAATCAGAGCTTCAATCTGAGCCTCAAACTCACTCAGTGTGACAGAAGAGTTTCAGGACTTAAGCCGGGTACAAACCAGAAGAGAATCCCCTTTGGACAATCCTGATTCCTTTGAGCTTCTAAAGTCGATCTTGTCAGATGTTTCCCGTGCTGTGAGGTGTGTTCAGAGTGATCTGATCTGCTCAGAAGGTCGTCAGGGGATCCTTAATGTTAGACATGTTCAATATTTGTTTCAATATGTTTCAATATGTTGTATTTCATTTTTCATTTTTTTAACCAGTAAAAATGTTAAGTTAAATTCTTAATGTATAAATCTCTTCTTATTCTTATTTTTTTAGATTTTAAGTTCTTATTTACTATGTATCTATTCTTATATTGTTACCCGAGGACAGACGGGATCACCCCGCGGACTATCACCACACAATCACACAATCACCTCCAGCTAGCAGTGAATCATGTTTACACAGGCCATACGGACGCTGTCTCATCGTCACACTGCCAACTAGTGGCCTGGCATGCACACTGCAGCGTTTTTAGTCTTTTTGTGGATCTGTGTGCACGGCGGTTATTTCCAAAATGTTGAAGTCTGAACAAATAATTTTTTGAAAAGTTGTGGATTGTCTTCGCTTAAACTTGAACTTAACCTTGACCAAGACTGATTGAACTGACTAGAATGACTTGAATGACTTGACTCTGCTTGTGTAAACCTAACTGGCTCTGAGCTGACTGAAATGGAAACTCTCCACACTCCGACTAAACCTCGTTCATTAAGCAGATATTTTCCCTGTAATTCCCACAGTAAATATGGAGAGTGCTGTCAGCAGGAACAGAATACGCTGCAGTCTGTATTATTGGGTTAAAGTTGTATTTATGAACATGACAACATTCAAGAGAAGTATGTTTTTTGGTCTGTGGACTCAGCTTGGATCAGAGGATCAGAGCGAAGCTCTCAGGAGAATCACCGGCGTCTCTGTCGACTCGACCTCCGGCTCTGATGATCGACGAGCTGCATCATGGAACCAACATGTCAACCATGACGTCAACCCACTGAGGCGTCTCCAACTGGGTGGAGACTCTCTGCTGTCTCTTCAGTCTGGACCCCAGTTACCATCTCAGAAACCCCCCCCCCCCCCCCTCCCCTCCCTCACACATAACAAATACACCACCCAGGATCATCACACACAGAGCGGGAGTGACAGTGTGTCTGGAGAGCAGCTCAGATGTAAACAGTCGCAACAAAAACACACAACATCAAGAAAGAGTGATGTCACTGCTGATAGTGATCACACACTCCTCCCTGTGTTCAAAGCATAAACACACACACTTAAATACCCTGAACACTCACAGGAGGTGTCCTGTTTCATAACATACAAACTGGGTTTCCACCCAAATCTGTCGAGCACAAGTTCTGCGGTGACAGAAATACATGGAGGGCGGATCACATGTCCAAAGTTTTCCGCATGCGAGTCCAAAAATGCTGCCAATGCTATTCTTCTCTGGACTCACATCAGCAATCCTTTAAATCATGAAGTGCAGCACTGTAACCTTACTCCCCCTGCTCAATAATCCTCAGGGGTGACCAGGTATCCCATGTCCCACAAATTGAGACATTGTCCCACATTTGATTGGCTCTTTTTTTCCATAGCGCAGGAACGTTTATCCAATGGCTGTGTAGAAATCAAGAGCTATCACCATGACCTGTGTCAGACACGTGAGGTCTTAGGCTTGCCAACCTGTCACCATCATCGTTGACCTATGTTACGCCCCACAGCTTAACTAACGTTCACCACACTGTGCAGCACTCGCAATCATACTGGTCAGCAGACTGGCGCTCCGCTCATTTTTACAGACTCAGAGATTGCTAAAAACAAAAATACAGCAGGTGTACAAAAGCAATGAGCATAGTTGCAGATGTGCTTCACCTCTCTCTCTGGAGACATTTGATATTTCTTCAGGGTTATTTTGACCTTATATGGTTATCTAAACTTTTCAAGCTTGTGGTGTACCTCAAGGCTCGATTCTGATTCCCCTTCTTTTTTCATTTACATGACACATTATAAACTCTACACAGAAATACATCTATGCTGCATGTGTTGGCAAAGAAAGTAGGTGTTTTTTCCTTTTTTGCAGATGATATTCAATTATTCCTTCATGTTAATTCCCATTTCATAACGCTCAGGTTTTTACTCCGTGTTGATAGTTTGATATCAGGTGAATGTACAGTAGGCTATAGCACGTGATTGGATACAATCACAAACATGGTGCTTCTTTTCAGCATGTTGTGACCAAACTTTAGGTCAGTTTAGGTCAGTACAGTCATAACGGCGGTGTTTCCAGTCTGCTGAGCTTTGGACTTTGCTGTCTGTCTCCTCCGAGTCCTCTGGCTTTGAGTCGTCGTCTCTCAGACCTCCTGAGAAGCCGCTCATGCTGCTGGCTGGCTGATTTCCCAGCAGCCCCCCCCCCCCCTCGTTGATGTCTGGGGGGTCCAGATGCTGCTGAAACTTCTAAATCAGGAATTTAATGCTTAACTTGCAGGATTGGAGTCCTGACTGCTTAATCATTGAGACTTAACATTTAATTTTGAATCTTTTACAACCAAATCTACAACTTATTTTATTAATATGCAACTCCTCTGATGCAGGAATTATGAGGTTCTTTTGGTTCTATATCTCAGAATACAACATTATTCAAACCATTAGTATCATTAATATAGTAAGAGATATATTTAGTTACTTATAAAAACAATGAGATGCAAAAAGTGCATCATTTCGCACAAATCGAACCCTGTACATTCTCAATAATTTAAAACGAGAAACAAACTCTCATAGGGCAGGAAAGTATAAAATGTTCTTTCATTCTCTCCTTAAAGTAGAAACAGAAACTTTCCTAAATCTTAACCAGGTGGGTTTAGTTACTGGACTTAACCTAAACCAGACGTTAGCTGCAGCAGCGTTTTGTGCACATGTGGTCTAGCTGCAAAAAGCTGCAATATGTCGGACGTTCAGGAGAGGTTCTACAAAGTTGAGAAAAAATGCTGAAAAAAAAATCGACTTTGAGAATTGAAATGTCTCAACATTGGTTAAACCATAAAAAGAAATCCATTTGTTAGCCAATGGTTAAGAGATCTGTTTGGTGTTATTTGTGATGCTTTCCTGGTTCCAAATTGGCTCCCAATATGCTGAGTCACGTGTTTTCCTTTTTGATTGATGTTTCTGCAATTCTGCAACTGACTTAGTGACTTAGGGTTTTAAAGGTTGGATTGAGGATGGAGAAATTGGCGATTGAGCTAGCTAGATCTGTTCAGGGCAGATGGCTGTTCACCAGAGGCGCTGCTTGTCAATAGGCAAAGCAGGCAACTGCTTGGGGCCCCTGGCCAGTAGTGCGCTCCCAAGGGCTGACAAACCTTAAATCACAGCAGTGCCTCAAAATGCAATGACAGTGAGTAGAAAACCTCCCAAAGGGGGCCCCCATCTGACAGCACTTACTTTCTATTCCCTGCTAGTTGTCCAATGCCCTATTGCTGTGAAAACCAAAGTTTGTCAATGAAAGTTACCGAAGGAAAATTAAGAGGAATTATCTGTATGGGAGTGAAAAATAATAATAAAAACTGGTTTGAGGGGCCCCCCATTATTTTTTGCCTAGGGCCCCAACATACCCGAGAATCGCCACTGCTGTTCACATATGAGTCTGGTTCTTCTCAAGGTTTGGGGGCCCTTGTGTTGTAGTTGTTAGTGCGCGCACCCTACTGTACAGAGGCTGTAGTCCTCCAAGTAGGCAGCCTGGGTTCGAATCCGACCTGTGGCTCCTTTCTCGTATGCCATTCCCCGCTCTCAATCTCTCCCGAATTCTGACTCTTTCCACTTCCATCTCTAAATAAAGTCATAAAAAGTCCAAAAATAAACCTTAAAAAAACATAATCATATTGGATATTTATCTTCTTGCAACTTGGGATGTTAATGTTGGGAAAGAGAACGGTCTAGACCCGAGTGTCATGAGATAAACTTTGTTGTGATTTGAAGCAATTAAAATATCATTGAGCGGTCTGAGAGAACATCAACTCTGAAGTCTCTAAACAATGGCTGCAACATGAAAACAGTCTGATGGTATTTCAGCTTGAACCGATGGTGAAATATGTAAATGATGGAATGAAACACGGCGCTCTCTGAACAACCACAAACTATGAAAGAATAACGAGAAGAGAGCAGCTTCAAACTGCCCTTCAGGGATCATAAAGATTTACTCTCTAGCAGCCGCTTAGACATCATAATTCAGAGACGGTTCACACGGTCCAAGATCTTCCTCCCTCTGCCTGTCTTCATTATTTCCTACTATCATCCAAATACCAAAAAACAATAACAACAACAACAACACTGTCAAAACTATGTTGAAAGCATATTTCTCCCTCATGTTCCTATCACGGGGCAATTATGGTGCCCCCTCTCCCAGGCACCCCGGTACATGGTGTTGGGGTCACATATTATTCAAAATACACTCCACCACGTGTTTCTAACACTAACACGTGTCCCTAGTCTGTGGTTATTAAATTCAATTACTTATTAAATACTGGGTAACCAGAGCCGTTTTCACATCTGCACTCCGGATAATATCTAGATATTTACAGGAGGACTTCTCCAGAGATTCTCCCGACCTAGCCGTTCACATATGCTCCTCACAGCGGGGGGCTTTCCCTGTCATTGGATTACACAATCCAATGGAATGACAACATCCACAAAAGAGAGGAGAACAACATACTGACGAACAGAAAACAGAATGCAGACGTTTAATTACGTGTACGGAGATCGTAGAGGTCGTGTGCAGACACTTTAGACGGTCACTATGTAAACGTCATTCTCTTCCTATTGGCTCGAGTTGAAATCTCCGGAGTATATTCGGCCGCGTTCAGACATCAGCTCACTTGGATTTTCTGCGGATAAAATACTAGAGGTCTGGCCGGATAAATTCCGGAAAAATTTGGCTGTTTGCGTTCACACATAGCCTAAAGAACAGAGTTTTCCAGGAGATTTCTGTATGTGTGAAAAGGGTTTATGACTTCTATTTTTGTTATCGTGGTATCCAAAAAATATCGTAATTGAGTTTTACTAGAATCAAAGTTTAAAATTCTGGTTTATGGGGACAACTCTAGAAAACATGAGAGGAAGTTCAAAACATTGATTTTAGGGTAACAGGTGAACTAGTTGGTCTAAATTTGAAACCTTTGGGGCCGGACTCGAACCCGGGCCGCCCGCGTTGAGGACTACAGCCTCCATACATGGGACGCGCATCTCGCGTGTTTTGAACATCTTTAAGTTTGAATCAGCGACTGTCAGGTCTGAGTGTCTCTCTGCTGCTCTGAGATCAGACTGAGAGTTTGCAGAGCGACCACAGAGCTGCTCTGGCAGACGCTCCGGCCCGGTCGGTAAGCCCCGGCTCACTCTGAGGCCTCTGACGTGAGCCAGAACTGTATTCCTTTAACTTTGGTATCAAAACAAGAGAAGCTCTCCGGGGTTTAGACCCACACACCACACACATTATCCACAACACAACGCCCACTGCTGCTTTTAATAGCCCGCCTGTCACATGAGCAGATTCACCATGAAGGCCCCCGCTCGCTGTGATCGTCAGGAGCGTCGGGGGACATTCGGGACGACAGGCGGAGGTAATGTGATCAGGACGGCGAGTAATCAGCACGATGAGAAACGCTGTTTAACCAAAACGTCTAAATGAGGCTGCAGGAGAAGAAGAGACGACCGCTGTGATGTAAAGAATCTGCTCCACATGCTGCTCTTGGCCTCGTCCCACAGTGATGACACAGCGGCCTCCATCAGCCCGCCCACGCCGCAGACGCAGCCAATCACAGATCCCGACCCCACAGTGTGACACCACGGCCGCTCCACAGACGATCCGCTGACATCACAAACACAAAGTGCAGTTTTTATTTAGCAGCGTGTGGAATCCCGCCTTCGTCAAACGGCGTGCGGCCCCCGCTCTCTGTGTTTACAGCGAGAGAAGCCGAGTGCGAGTCAGACTCACAGTTTTCTGCTTCTGTGTTTGTTGGCAGCCGCCGCGGCCATTTGTGGCCGAGCTGAGGTTTACAGAGCAGTGGGGGCTGCTGGGAGCTCAGAGTCTGGCCTGTGTGGGCCTCCAGCTGGCCGACACGGGGCACCCAGAGGAGAACAAGAGGGCCTCATTTAGACCGGGGCCCCCGGGGGGCCAAACACCAGCTACTGTGGAGGGTCTGCAGAAGAGACCTGAACCATGTGAGCACAGCTGGACCTGAACCAACAGCTGCTGGAGAGCTTCAGGTCTAACACGAGCTGAAACCTCCAGGGCTGAAGAGTGAAGGCAACACTGAATGGACAACAGCTGCAGTTCCTCCAGTGTCCACTAGAGTCTGTCTCCTGCAGTGAGTCAGTCCCCATAGAGCTCTATGTTAAAATAAACATGTTTACATCCTGGTACAGAAACAGGTTGTGTCTCTAGAGCTCATTTCTCTCTTCATCTGTACGGGCTGAATGTTGAACTCACCTGTTTACATTTTAGGGGCGGAGCTGGGACAGTGGTAGTCAGTTGACCCCTCCCCCACCGTCCTCCACCAGCACCCCAAACAAACACCACGTGAGGCTGCTGAGGACTCACAAGTTGTCGTTCCACTAATCATATTATGTCCATAAATCTTTATTAGCATACACTCAGATTGTTTGTCAAACTTTTAGTGCAACAGCAGAACGAGTATTTCCCCGTGTGACATGTTTACTGTTCCTGTTTCACAGTTCACACACCATCATGCCAAACAGACCAGAGGGGCGTCGGACAGATTTATATTCATCAGACGTCGGCCAGAAAAGTTTTCAATTATTTCCTGCATTAAAAAAAAACTGAAAACCTCCCAAACTGGCTGAAGGCCGAAGAATTCACGTGGCAGAATAATAAAAAACCCTGCAGGTCAATAAATAATAAACGCCTCGGTGCTGACAGTGAAATGATCATGAGAGCGTTTTTTATTTCTCAGTAATCGGGGAGTCCACCGTGTGAAAATCTGCTCATGAATCCAACAAATGTGGACTTTTGTTTTCTGCGGGATTTTTGAAATGTCCCATAAATTATTTTTTTCACCGCTGAAAACTCAAAAAACGACCAAAACAGATCCAGCACCTCGTGGCCGCTGTTGGAGACGATCAGCTGACCTGAACATGGAGGAGAGAGCTGTGATGTTTGTTACTTTAACTGAGAACACCAAGGAGGAGTGATGGAGTCAAGATGTTCTCCAACATCGTCTCACAGATTATGAAGAGTGTCAGTACTGATATCAAGAAGCTTCAGTTTTATTGCCCACATGGGGTCGTTTTGGAAAGTCTGAGAGAATTAAAGTCTTTAAATGTGATTTTTCACATGTAATATAAATCAAGTATCTCCTCTGAAAATAACTCTGTGAGTCATGACTGTCTACAATGGGTGTAACACCCGAGTCCCACTGTCTGTGATGTTTTCAGAGTTTTCAGAGTCCTATCTTCACTTTGTTTACATCGCCGGGACGGCCGGCTGACTCCTCCCCTCGTGTATAAAAGTTGTTTAATTGAGGGACTAGAGAAAAGAAGAATAACATACTGTACTCACTGCTTAACTGTGTTTCTAGATCACGCTCATTTCAGGTAAATTTACATGCAGTGTGAAGATACGAGCAGAATAAAGATCACTAGCATTAGCATGCTAACACAACAATGCAGCAAGAGTTGTTTTGGTTTCATGCTGGTGCTCAAGGGCGACATCTGCTGGATCAAAAAATCACATATAAAGCCTCTAAGGAAGAATGCAACTTTTGGATCCAGTAGATGTCGCCCTTGAGCTGAGAGGAGAAATCGAGGTTTTCAGTTTTGTATCGGTGTGAAAACATCTCGGTATCGTCCTGGTTTCTAACATGATATCTCCAGACGCCTTCCTTCAATGTGTAACACACCCAGCGGCCATTTAAAAAATACACAACAGTCTGTACAGGTTCTTCTCAGTCAGCCGGGTCATGGTGAAGTCGATGCTTGATCCAAAGGCAACTGGATCTTCAACCGGTTCCAGCTGCCTTTGGATCAAGCATCGAAAATACACAATAAGCGTTCAGAGCGGCAAGCTGTAAGTCCTCATGGCGGGCTGGCGAAACTGACGCCGCTCAACCTTTCATCGATCATTACGGAGAAAATCATCTGAAGAGTAACGTGTGGCCGGGTTAATGACTCGTAGCGCACGGGGGGGGGGGGGTTGTTTGTCTGGGTGCTGAACAAGCATGAGCTCACTCTCACAGAGTCGACCTCGTCACCCGTCATGAGACGTTCTCACCTGCGTTCAGACACGTTGGATCCTGAACGATCGAGAGATAAACTGTAAACTTTTTAAAGGTGAATAATGAGTCGACTGTTTCTGGTTTGTTTCTCGCGCTGACGTTTGACGCCTCATTGACCTTCCTTTAGGAAAACTACTGAAGCTACACATTCCTGACTCCTTTCCATGAAACATACGTTTAAATCAACATGGACGTCATTTATTCTGACGAGTGTTTCTAAACTAACGAGGACATTCATGAATCTCCAAGGTTTCAGGAAAGCTCAAAACAAGGCGGAATAATCCATTATCTTCTGTGCAATCACAGCCAATCACAGAGCTGACATGTAGAGAGAGACAACCAGCCACACTCACATTCACACCGACGGACAATTCAAAGTCTCCAGTTAACCTAACGAGCATGTCTTTGTACTGTGGGAGGAAGCCGGAGTACCAGGAGTGTGAAGTGGATACACAACCTAGACATCAATTCTATCTGAACCACTTCTCTTGCCCGCTTCCATCGCTGCAACACCTGTTGACCTGATAACTGCTCTCATATCTGACAAACCGAGGGGCGTCCAAAACAGCCCTTAAAAGCGTCTACCTTCTCTGGTCCAAACAAATCCAGAGCATTCAGGAGCAGAATCTAAAGTTAGAAGGAGGACATACTGGCTGCTGCATTGTTGTCAGAGAAGCCAGCACTTCAACATGTTTCCTTAATGATCAGATAGTAAGATACCTTTATCATCTCACTCTCTACACATCTCACTGATTGGACCTTTAAGTCGAGACCATGATGAATCTTCTTGAGTATCCAGAGGAATCCGTCCAGTTTTTCTCTCTAGATTTAGAAACTTCTGACCTCTAAATGTTTTTGGAAACTCTGAAAATAAACTTGCTCCCCGTGACACACTGACAGCTCCGCTTATAGAAACCTGGTCCTAACTTGGGCTCTTTGACTTTTTGGGTTTGATGCGAGACTCTCCGCTGCTCGCTGACACACCGGAGGAATCCTGCGTCACTCCTCCTACGGGAAAAGCCCCAAAACCCGGCGAGTGTTTTGGAGCTGTGAAGAGACCAAAACCACGGCGGAGGATCAGTCTGACTGCGGTGCTCCTCGGCCTGCTGTGTTATTATAGTATTATCCAATCAGCCGCGTCTGGCCCCCGAGGGATTTACCCCCCCACAAATTTTACACCACTTTTTCAGCTCCCCCCACATCACAAGAGGTCAGCCTGCGAGGCGAGCTATCGGGCTGTAATGTGGACGCTCGACCTGCTAATGAGGCGGCCGCGCAGCGTTTACGGGAACACGACTTTCCACTGCAGAGACGTGTTGCTAATGACACGTTAGCAAACTCAATCCCACCATAAATAAATACATGTGGTGAACGTATAGATGTGCAGAAGCCATTTGTCAAACTGAAGACAAAATCTATTTTCTACAAATTGCCTTTCACTGCCTCACTTTGTGTTTAAAGGTCGTTTTCTAATATTCCTTCCACCCACAGCGGCTGCACGTCTCTGCAACTTAAATAAGCAACTTATTTTATATACATAACAAAAAAGTTGAATCTAATTTTAACTGTACATGGAAAGTTCCTCTCATTCAGCTCATGTTCTCTGTGAAGTTTGGGGACTTTATTAGAGCTTTCACACTTGCAGAAAACTCCAGAAATTTCCAGGAGGAGCTTCATGTGTGAACATAAACAGCCAGATTTTTTAATCTGACTTCATCCAGAGTTTTTCCTGCCGGTCCCCTAGTATTTTTTTTAGAATATCTGGAGAAGTCCTCTTGAAGTGATCTAGATATTTTCAGGAGCACATGTGTGAAAACGGCTCCTAACAGTCAAGTAGAAACAACATTTTCAGGATTAAGAGATCTTGACTTTCGTGTCTTTTAGACTAAACTCTCATTCTCTAAAGAACGACTAGTTCTTCCATGTGCTCACATTGATTCATCTGAATAATGCTTCACTGATCAAAGAGGTTAATGAGGCCAATGTTTTACAGAAAAAAAAACATCAAAGATGGGAAAAAAGTCCTGAAATGGAAAACAGATTTCTACATCAGGAGTTAATTTTTCTTCCTTCCTCTCCCTATAAAAGTTTAATCTCCCTGTTTTTTAAACCTGGAACTTATTTGTGAATATTTATTAAATTACAAAACCAGGCTGAGATTGTTATTCTTTTTGTTTAGTTCTTAACCAGTAACAGGCGTTACATCGCTCTCTTTAAGGTCGCCAGACTCCATTGACAAAACATTTTACTGAAGTAGTTGTTGGTCTATCTCTGCCTCTATAGAGCTCAACTGTGTCGTTCCAGAAGTAAAAATCCCGTTCTTTTTCTCCATAGCCGATTTGCTTATTAGACTTAATGTCGTAACCGTCACAGGTCGACCGACCACGAGCTACCTGAGTGTGAAACGATTATTTATGTGAAACGATTATTTATGTAAGAGACACAAGTTTGTCTGATAATAACCTCGTTTAATGAACAACAAGATTTATTCACGATATCGGGGAAAAGAACTACACTACCCACGATCATATAGTGTTCGAGTGAAGTCTCTGATTGGTGGAGCTCGCTGTTACCATCGCAATAAACCCCGCCCCTCGTTTGCCATATGTGAATGGAAAGTTTCGCTAGCAGGCTAGCTAGTTAGCTAACACAAAATCTACTAATAACCTTGTCATGCAGCGGTAAACTTAAGTTACATTTTAGAGGTATTAACCGCAATGGATTGTGGGATTGGTAGTTCCTTGACTCCGGAAACAATTGTGTACACAGATTTGTTTTTGCACCAAATTAAATGTGCTATAGTCACACACCTGTCTTGGTTCCAGTTTTCAACGGGAAAAAAAGCGGTATAGAAAAAGGATGGAAGGTCCACTTCTGATAGGACGGCTAAAGAGAGGTCTGTAGGAGAGAGCGGGGGGTGAAAAAGCAGCGATCAGATTCTGTACATGACCTCGAGGCTATCCATTTATCATTGGTGTTTCTATGTGAGCGTATTGTAAATCCACGGGATGAGTCACCAAATTCAACCCACAAATGAGTCCTTTAAGGAAAAACACTCAACACGCTCTGAGGGAGTTTCACATCGTTCTTTTGTTGTTTTGATGAACTTTAAATCAAGTGAAATTAAATACATCTCCAGCTTTACATCCTGTAATCACTCCCTTAATGAATCTGATGTTCGTAGTCATCAGACACGCTCGACCTGCCTCGTGCACGCTCACTTAAATCAACACGCTGCCGCTCTGCTCTGTTATTAGCCGCAGTAGTTTATGGAGCTATTTTTAGCAGCGTGAGCGGTCTGATTTGCTTCGTGTGGCGGAAAGTCAACTTTGGAAACTGAATCCAGGCAGACGTCTCTGAGCAGCACACTTTGTCTCTGCCGTCCCAACAGATTCATGAATTTATCTCTGTGTTTTGGTGTTTCACCATCACCTTCCTGTGTGTGTCCTCATCCTGGACGTTGGAAACATCAGATCCAGGCGGCGCCGTTCCTCCGCAGCAGTTAGCTTGGCGTGCTCCCTCGCTGCAGTGGAAGAAATGCGGCTTAAGTTACAGAATCATAGGCGAGCTTAATCTCTGAGGACACCTTTGCACATGGAAACTACAGAGGAGCAGCCACGAGAAAAACAGCTCATCAGACACGCACAGTAAATATTGTTAAAGCTCAAGAATCCCTCAAGAAGAGTTTAAATAAGTTCATAAGCAGCGTTGGAGAGAAACCAAGTATGTCAAGTCCTGCAAAACTTTTGGGAACTTTGATTTCCGATTTTTGCGACTTTCTACTGCCTCCGGTCTTTATGCTAAGCTAAGCTAACCACAGAACACACAGATAGGTCCATGTTCGCCTAAACAGTAAACTAAAAGTTATTCACCTTAGCATGCTCTAGTTTAACACAGAAAGGATTGTTTGGGTAATAAGGCGTTTTTTAATTTTAAACATGTATATAAAGAGTTTATTGAGATGATCAGTGTGATTTTAAAGGGTTTTGGTACATTGTTAAAAATATCTGGATCTTTCTGTCGCGACAAAATTCACCAAAAGACTGATGGATCTTGCTTTTGTTGCTTTCTGGTTTGCAAAATGTTCGAGGCTCATTTATGTTCTCTGTCCGATACGAAGACGGATCCAGAAACTACGGAGGACCTGAGGGTCAACTCCAAAAAAAACATTGTGTTGACGAACTTTTAAATATTCCATGAAATGCTTTTTTTTAAACATCATAACCTTTAACAAAATGCAAAGACTGAAACCAAAACAAATTCACTAAAATCGTGACACGCTTAAAACTTTCTGTGAAACAAAATTAGGCAAAAGCATTTTGTGAAACACAATTAATTCTAACATTTCGTAAAAGGTAAAAAAAAAAAATAAAAAAAAGTGAAACTAAAACATTTCGTAAAACATTTTGTGAAATTGATTTTTTTGTGTGAAAAGTTAAAACATCTCGTGAAACAGAAAAATCTTTTGTTCTATTAAATTATTTTGGTATTCTGTGAAATGTTTTTTGCAGTTGACCTTCAGGGCCACCGTAGAACAGAGAATCTTGTGTTTTTTGGTCGGTTTGTGATTTGCATACAGACCCCACAGACTGCAGTACTCATTACCGTCACCGGCGAGATGTCGGCGGATGATGAAGAGACGTCACACGATACATTCTTTAACCCTGCAGGACGAAGAACGAGAGGAACGCCTCTTATGTTTAAAAAAAACTCAGACTATGTTCTGCATGAAATGTCACTGAATGAAATTACGGCTCTAAAGTGGAACCATATTGGGGGAGATGTGAGGGCTGACAGGGGGGATCAGGACAGTAATATATGCTCACTGACTCAGGGGGTAAAAATGGATTCTGGCAGCAGAAACAGAAAAAGGGTTTAATGCCACACACTCACTCACGACCACTTCTATGGATAAACATGTTTTTATTGTCAAGGAGATGAAAATGAGAGATTGACTTTAAATTCATAGCCTTCAAAAGACCAACGTTATTAAACGCTTTGTCACATGAAGAAGAATCTGTTTTACTTTAGTCTGGATGGAAAATACCAAACGTGTCTATTGATGGTATTTTATCCCTAAATTGTGAATTTAAACCCTCAATAAAAACTTTGAAGGGTCCATGTTGGAGAATGATTGGTTTAGTCCAGTGAGGAGTCATCTTTATGTTTCTTTGAACCGAGGTTGTCACGATATTGATACCTGTTTGGATACCACGGCTACAAAGAAGTCCTGAAGGCCCCAAATATTGGAAATCTCTTGTTTTTATTCACCAAATATAACTGGCAAACTCCTGAACGATGACTGAAGATCTGAAGTTTGTTAAAAGCTTTGGCACTTTTTCCATACCATCAATCACTACAATACTGTTCTATCTTTTTAAAACGTGGAATTTAAAGTATGGAACTAAAAGTAACAGCATTAAGATTTTATAGCCTCAGACTGCACGACCACAGAGCCAGAAAAAATTGTTGACCGACAGAAATGACGGAATACACGATGGTACCTGACCAATCATCATGGCCGACGTGATGCCGACTGTAGGAAAAGATAAGAATGTTGGCAACCTGTCTTAATATCTCAAACTGAACATTTGCTGTCAAATCTAAGTTTCTTTATTTCCTATATGTCGGTCTGTGCAGTTCTATAAAATGTTATATCACAATGGTGGACGGCAGTAGTTCAGTCTGTAGGGTTCAAGTCCCAGTGCGAACCAAGTCTGGGATTGGTCTGGTAGCAGGTGAGGTGCCAGTTCATAGGATCCTGTTGGCATGTGTGTGTGCGGCATGACTCAGCAATAAATTGTCAAAGTAATTTCCCCTCGCAGGATTAATAAAGTATATTTAAAAATGTGCAGTTAGACGGGATGCTTGGATCAATTAGTCTCTTTCAGCTTCATTCAGTTTGAACTCGTGTGTGGTCTCCACCACCTTCTTCTTCTTATTAGTGTCTTTGATGCACTTTGTTTTATACTTCCTGTGAGGATCCAAACACGTTCAATTAATCCAGAGTGTCTGAAGTTAGCGACTTCAAAGTGAGATTCATTAGAAGAAGACAAGTCGTATCTTCATTTATTTTCTGTCACTATCTGATTCTTTTTACAGCTCCACAATAAAAACGCTCCCCGTTTAAAAGCATGTGGAAACATTTTAGAGAAACACTTTTCATCCCCCGAGTCTTCATAAAGAAGAAAGAGTCTAAATGAAAGACGTCCTGATCTCGGAGAATCAGAGCAGAACGTTTTTCTTTTAATGATAATTCTCCTCCACGTTAGCTTGTTCTGTTTCTAGAGCTTCTATCTTTAGCTTCATGTTTGATATGAACAGAGAGAGACATCAGCCGGACATTTAATTAGGAGTAACCATTTTATTCATTCAATCATTAAATCAGAGCTCATTGATGACTAATGCGTTCCCCTACAGTAGAAGGAGAACTACATGCTGAAGCTGATTGTTACATAACGTTCACTTTGAGTTATTCCAGCTAATTCTCCAAAATAAGAATCAGGAAAATGTTTAGACTTAAGCACAATCATTTATAGTATTGTGATAGCATGAGATAGAGAAGAGTTTTCTCTCCACCGGAAGGTAGAGGGTTCGATCCCCAGCTCCTGCAGCTACATGACCAATGTGTCCTTGGGTAAGACATTTAACCCCAAGTTGCTCCCACTGCTTTGTCAGCGGTGTGTGAATGGGATTAATACATTCTGACAGCAGCCTCTACCATCAGGGTGTGAATGTGTAGGTGTGACCTGCGGTGTAAAGCACTTTGAGTAGTCAGAAGACTAGATGACGCTAACCGCTAGCGCTACCTCCAAAACTAACTTAGCTAACTAGCTTAGAACCCTATTGAGCAGCTGTGAAATGTCCCATTTTGGCCAAAATCAGTAAAAAGCTCCCTAATGAGAATCCTCCGCCCCCCCATGTTTTGTTCCCACCGTTTGAGCTTCAACTGGAACATCTTCTTCTTCAGGGTTTGATGGCAGTGACCTACTGTGTGCTGAGATGAACAAATTAAATGACCAGTTTGAGATTGTTACTCTCAACGTTGGTAGTTTTACAGATTTGAAACTTTGGCTTTAAAGGTGTCTGGTGGTCTTGATTTGGCTCAGGTGGTCTTTGTAGAGATTCTTACATAAAAACTGTTCAGCTCTTGTCGGAGTGAAAACAGCAGACAGGCAGCTTCTGGCTTCGTCTCAGTCCTCTCTCATGAAGGAGTGTTTGACCTGCCGTTCACAACCCCAGAAACCACGACCCTCTGCTAAACATAGAGAACCTCAGACCACATGGCACGGCTGGAAACTGGAGCGCGAGATTAGCGAGGATGCTACGCAAGCACGGAGGAGGCGTGAGCAACAAAACCACTACTACCATGTTTTGGAGAGACTTTTCTTTTTCTTTACAATCCGCCTCCGGTCAGTCAGACACATGTCTGTCAGCAGGGGGTCATTATTTAATCGAGTAGAAACACAGACCGTGTAGACACAAACAGAGACTGCACCAGACTGTTTTTAGATTTGGCTTTTTAAACGATCACATTAATCTGCCCAAGAAAAGTTTAGGTAGGTGCAGAAACAACAGTTTAAAATGTAGGTTTTACTGCCATGCCTCAGTGACGTGAAGACAAGTAAAAAAATAAAAAAAATGCACGAGGATGAAGCGGTCCCAAAGTGAGAGAAAAAAAACCCTGAAAACCACAACATGAAATCTACCGGCGAGACGCGTAACACAACAAGTTCAGACTGTGAATTATAAACTGAAGTTTGTGGTGCGTTTGAGTGTTTTTGTGAGTGTAGGAAAGGACGAGAGGAAAGGGGATGTGGGAGGGAGGAACAGATAGAGTGAGTAAGTTCATCCGTTTAATTACCCTTCAGCTGATGACCACGGTGTGATGTCATAAAGAGGGCTTCACTTCATTTAAAAAGGTTTTCGAACCTTCACAACAGATCATACCGAGCTCAGAGAGACTCTCAGGACAACTGGAGGAGCTTCTTCTTCTTCTTCTCCTCAGAGGAACAACACTCAGGACAAGAGGAGCCAGGAAAGGTTTTATTTTGTGACTCGAATCTTCACTGGATTCATAAGAAGCAGCAAGACTACAGCGGGTAAGAAATCCATTATGCAAAAAAAAGAATAAATCTTATTTAGTTTGTGCAAAAACTGAAGAGGAGGACGTGTTAGTGTAAGTTTCAAACATGGCTTTAGGATAAATTTAGCAGTATTTAAAAGTATGTTTTTTTTCAAGCTTAAGGATTGAAACCTTAATACTTTCTAATTTTTCACAAATCTCTCTTTCATGATTCTATATTCTGACTGTTCTTTGCAGATTTTTCACTTGACTCTCATTTTCACATTAGGCACCATGCCCGAGACCACCTCTTCGAGCGGACTCGGGCGCAGTTCGTTTGTGTTCATACTGATCAAATTAATCGGACTTTAGGGTCAAGCGTACTCTGGTCCGGGCCTCGGGTCCTTAGTATGAACCCACCCTTATTTGACTTTGACTTGAGTGTTGCTGGAAAGATTTTTAAATGATTGTTGTAATTAACAAACATTTCTAAGTCTTTCCTAGAAAGAAAGGTTTTCTTGACATCGTAGGACCAGTTCATAATTATTAATAAGTCAGGAACTTTCAGAGTTTTTCTCTTATCGGGAAGTTTTATTAAATCAGAAGCTAATCAGGCTAACGAAACATGCACTGTAGCTGTTGTATAATACAACATGACCACGACTAAATGTTTGTTTGATGTTGACAAACTTGCACTTTGAAATCAATCTCAAGCCTCAGATAAATTCTTATTTTCAGTATGTTGTCTGAATCAAATGTTTGGTCTTAAAAAAGGCGTATTTATATGGATAAAACAAGTTTTTTGCTGTTTTCTACTATAAAATCAAACAAGCAACCACTACTTAATACTTAACTAATAGTTTAATTCATAACACATTTCATAACTCAAGCAGTTACAACAACATGTTTCCATTAACGTTGGGCTTTTGACAAGAGTTTAGTAAACTTTAGTAGCTTCTCAAAAACAAGATTCGTTAGCTTTCGTTAGCTGTGGTCTGGAAGTATTAGCTGCCAAATCCTAAATCATTTAAATGGAAACAGCATAACTTCTTTTAGTAAGTAAATAAATGCTCCTATTTGAAGTATTGTGGACTGTTCAGGGTTTGGTTATCATTAATTGTTGTGTTATTTGTCACTCAAAACTACATGTTTGTCGCTTGTTTGTAAGTTGTGTCTTGTTATGCTAGCTTAATGGTGGAAAGCATTATCTCTTTGCTACATATGGTTAATTGTCATTTTGTGTTGTTTTGTTGGTGAATTGAAGAAGAAATCTAGTTTGTTAGCTTGTTTGCTGGTTTCTCCTGGTGTTAGCTTCTACTCAGTGCTAGCTTGTTGTAGAACAGCCACACTTCGTAATTATTTTGTTTTATTGTAAAAGTTTGCTTTATCTGTTTTGGATATTTTATCAGATTACGATTAGCGTGTTAGCTTCTCCCAAAGCTAGCTACTATTTTATTCATTTTCTGCCTTATTGGAGAGGTCAGCTGAAGATAGACGGGAAATGTTGAGAGGGGAGAGTCATGGGGGATGACATGCAGCAAAGGGCCGAGATTGGATTTGAACCCACGGCTGCTGTGAGGAGGACTTTAGTGAGGCGCTCAACATAACCGCTAGGCTGTCCGGCTTACTTTAAAGGGTTACATATCTTTCTCCTGTACTCCAAAGTAAAGAACAAGCCAAGGTTTTCTCTTTGCAGCATGTCTTTGCTGACAAATCAAACACTCAGCGGGTGGCTAAGTGTTGTTATTAGCTGGAAAACTTGTACAAAAGTCTGTTTCAAATATCTCCAGAGTTTCTCTCTAACACTTCATCAACTCTTGAGCCTAAAGCCATAAAAAAACTGAAGCAAATGTCAACTGTTTAGAAAGTCAATACAGCCTAAAACCACTTTCTGTCCCTCTACATTTTCTAATCCACTCCGCTGGCAGAGCCGTGTTAACCATAATCAGATGTAATTGAGCGCGGGGACTTGATTGCCTCAGTGGGATCCAAGAGTGACACACCAGCAGATTATATACAACCATCTGGTGACATCTGCAAAAGTCACCCAGAGACGCTCAGTCAGAGGCAGACTGCAGGCGCCTCTTCTCTCAGTACTGTACGCTGTGCGATAGCATGTAGCATACTCAAGAAATGAATCTGCTGCAGTTTCATTAAAGTCACTTCAGGGGACATTTAACTTCTAATTTATTACTCACTGGCTGAAACGTCGACATGATATTAAACTTTACGTAATGCTGGGGAGATAATCAGAACTGTACTCCTGTTTTGTACAATATTTCTTATGAGAAGATGATAATTACTAATAGTGATAATTAATCAATTCCTGGATGAGATATTGAGGGTTAGGGTTATGTAAGAGATTTGTGCAGAATCACATACAAACAATAAAAAGGAAACTGATTTTCAGTGAGTCTTAGCTGAAGCAAAAATAAAACTTGCATGTTGAGAATGAAAATAGAATTGCAAAAAATCCTCCTTTTTTTCCACTTTCATAATGAAATAGTTCTTTAATTTGGTTATGGAATTTACAAATTCATACAGTAAATCATGATTAAAAATCTTGTACGACCTGGTCTCTGAATTAAGAAAACCTACATTTAGTCCCAACCTGAAGCTCGGGACTAGCGAGTGTTTTTTTTTTGTGGGCAGCACTTTTCATATTTTGTTAAATGGTCACAGGGTCAGACGAGGGAGCTAAAGTTTGTCTGGTGCAGTTTTTCAGTGCAGCGTTCGACTCCGCAGAAATACTATTAGTGGTTGCACAGCGGTGGAGAGCATGTGTTCGTGTGGTGGGCGTGTGTAGTATAATCTGAGCGAGTGAAACACGACAGAGAGAGAGAGAGAGTGAGGGGAGTTTTTCTTTATGGAGCTGATCGTTTCTGTACAATTCAACAACAAAAAATCTACATTCCTGAATTCCTCTGTTAAAAATATGTCGCCACGAATGCAGCCGAAGATTTTTAAGGGGGGGGGGGGGGGGGGTGAAGGTAAACCAGAGGTTTAAATGAGGGAGAGGGAGAGGCCACCCCTGAGAGGAGAATGAGCGAGACGTCCCACGGTCTCTTCATCATCCCTCAATCATCATCATCCATCACCCTCCCTCCCCCTCCTCATTCCTCTCTCTGCTCACACTTTTCCATCATTTCTCCGTACGTCCTCCGTCCCTCTGTGTGAAACTCCGTGATTTACGGCGAGTCTCACATCTGCCGTACGAAAACACGAAGCCACCACGTCTATTAACGCAACTCCGAGGTCACTTTCTGTACAATTATTCATCTTTCTCCCAGGAAACAGAAACTCTTACTCTTACCCTTTAACTTGTTTTATTCAGATTAAAGTGGAACGATCAGGAAGAAACACTGACTCTTAAGGTTCCCGCTTCTTTAATTTGGACACATGAATTAACCGTTAGCACCGTTAAACAACATCTACAGAATTAAAACGATTTATTTTTTTTGTGTTCTGAAGGATTGATTTGATTACAGACTTTTTTAGGCACTGTAATTTAATTGGTATTCATTTAAAATTTTCCCGGTTAACCTTTTGTTTTGCTACGACTATTCGAACAGCACAGCTCACGAGTGTCCGCCACGTTACGTTAGCAAAGAGCACAACATTTTTTTTTACATTTCAGCAGTTGTTGTGATTGAATTGCAGAAAACATTCGTTGGTCTTATAGACATGTTGGTGGGTAGATTTCAGGTTTGCAGGAAACCTTCATGGGTCTCAAAGCCGTTGCAAGTTGATTGCTAGTTTTGCCCGTTTGCATCTGCAAAAGGAGGTAAATATTGACAATGTGTTTTCACAAACTGTTATATTTCTGTGAGTACATTGTTTTATTTTTGCTTCTATGTTAATTCATTTTAAAGTCTTTCTATGTGATTTTTCACACTTAAATGTAGAAATCAAGAATATCCTCTGAAAATAACTCTGTGAGTCATGACTGTCTACAATGGGTGTCACACCCGAGTCCCGATGTTTTCAGAGTCCTATCTTCACTTTGTTTACATCGCCGGGACGGCCGGCTGACTCCTCCCCTCGTGTATAAAAGTTGTTTAATTGAGGGACTAGAGAAAAGAAGAATAACATACTGTACTCACTGCTTAACTGTGTTTCTAGATCACGCTCATTTCAGGTAAATTTACATGCAGTGTGAAGATACGAGCATAATAAAGATCGCTAGCATTAGCATGCTAACACAACAATGCAGTGCCAGTTGCTTTGGTTTCTTGCTGGTGCTCAAGGGCGACATCTGCTGGATCAAAAAAATCACATATAAAGCCTTTAAATATGACAGTTATGTTTCAGCTCTTTACTTTGGTCGACCTTTAGTTGTGAGAAGGGAGTTAGCGTCCTATCAGTGTGGTGACGGTCGGAGGTGCTGCTTGTCAACGGGCAAGCCAGGCAACGTGCTTGGGGCTCCAGGCCAGTAGGGGGCCCCCCTGAGGGCTGATAAACTTTAAACCACAGCAGTGGCTCAAAAATGTGCAAAGTTTGGAATGACAGTAGGAAACCTCCCTAAGGGGCCCCATCTGATAGTACTCACTCATATAACAGTTAATGGCAGAATGATGGTCGGCTAGCCCTGAATATTGGGGAAAAAACTGTGTTTATTTATTTCATAATGGGGGTGATTCCTGTTTGGAGGGGCCCCCTGTGAATTTTTGCCTTGGGCCCCAAAGGACTCCAGAATCGCCACTGGTGACGGTGTGGGGGCCCGTTGGACGGAGCGGGTGGCACAGTTTGGACCTCTGCTGGGGGGAGATTTAAACAGTGCGAGCCTTTGTGAGGAGAATTGTTTTTAAAAGCAGAGAGGCAGGAGAAGCGGGGGGGTGCGGTCGCAGAGATTAAAAGCGGACATTTGTTTTGTGTATGTCGAGCTCTGCCAAGACGCTGCAATTTTCTATGAATCTAAAACAGCTTTCCTGGCTCGGACCCCACAGGCTGCCCCCGCTGCCAGGAAAATACTTTTTTTTTCTTCTTCTACCTGTTTACGTGCAGGTAAAGTAGCTTTCAGAGGGCAGGAGGACATGAGAGTTAAGTTTCCAGCCGGGCAAAGTGGACGCGTCTGAGGAGGTGGGAGGGGCGACGACAGGTAGTGTTCCCCCCGCTGGTCCCCGACACTCCTCCTTTTGTTCCAGTGTTTAAAAATCAGCCTGGACTTTGTGTTCCTGAACCGACTCCAACCAGAGGAGCTCATAAACTGGAAGGAACTCGACTAATTTTCAGACAAACTGAGGAAAAGTTCTCCCTGGCACCGATCATTCACCATCGACATGTAGATTTTATTTTGTTCAAAGCACTGATGATGGGTTGGAAAGAAACAATGGATTGTGTTTATGATCCCTAATGAATGAAAGGAGCTAGCAGGAAGGTTTGTTGCATCAGCACATGTTGGCAGCCGGCAGGTTTACAAATAATGTGTTCATTGTGTTCATGTTCATACAGCGACCTTTACAGTGGAGCTGCTATTTCTGGGTAAAAAAAATCAAGGACGCATCAAAAGCCCACAGACGCCAGGGCCGAATGTTTCAGATAATTCAGTAAATTGAAAACACAGTTTGACTAAACTCAGCCAGTTGACTTACTGTTGAGTCAGAGAGCAAACTGAAGGGAAGTCCTGATGAATATCTATATCCGCACTTCACGTATAGAACCCCCCCATCCCCCCCAGGAGAGAAGTTGTCATTCCTCTTAAAGGGTCTATGGAGCTGAAACCCCCAGAGACCTGTCGTTATGTTAGCTAAACATTGTGGAAGTGCACGGTGGGCTGCTCTCTGTGCTCAGTGTGTCCACGCTCAGAGACGTCACGTTAGCTTGTACTCTGATCAAAGTTGTCCCAAAACAAACTCGGGTCCAGGTTTTCTTTCATTGCGAGAGCCAGTGGAGTGTAGGACGACCCCAGAGCCGCTCAGGGGGCGTTAGCTCGGCCCAACAGGGGAACTGAGTATTCGGTAGCTCGGCTTCAGAAAATAAAGGCAAGGCACAACAGGACAGAAAAAAGACTAAACGAGCAGGTGTACTTGGATTTACCTGTTCGTTTTCGTCTCCTGGATGCAGAAATTAGCAACCATCTCGAGTGTTTTCCCTCTTTATCTTAAAGTCTTCATATGTGATGTTTCACACTTAAATATATAAATCAAGTATCTCCTCTGAAAATAACTCTGAGAGTCATGACTGTCTACAATGGGTGTAACACCCGAGTCCCACTGTCTGTGATGTTTTCAGAGTTTTCAGAGTCCTATCTTCACTTTGTTTACATCGCCGGGACGGCCGGCTGACTCCTCCCCTCGTGTATAAAAGTTGTTTAATTGAGGGACTAGAGAAAAGAAGAATAACATACTGTACTCACTGCTTAACTGTGTTTCTAGATCACGCTCATTTCAGGTAAATTTACATGCAGTGTGAAGATACGAGCAGAATAAAGATCGCTAGCATTAGCATGCTAACACAACAATGCAGTGCCAGTTGTTTTGGTTTCATGCTGGAGCTCAAGGGCGACATCTGCTGGATCAAAAAATCACATATAAAGACTTTAAACAGCAGCTCAAAACTAAACAAACGTGAGTGTTTTCCCTCTTTATCTTAAACATGTTTTAAACTCAGGATTCACATTTAGCCGGAGTTTTTTAAAAAAACATGTTCATCTCCTCGTAAATCTCCGATGCTTCATGCCCGTTTAAACATTTAACCCACAAATGATTTCCACACAGATAGACTCGGAGATAAGAGCCCGTGAGTGTGTGTTAGATCTGTTCTTAATTGTGGAGGCGACAGCTGGAACACATTTCTGATATTTCAACACGTGTCAGTCATAGCGGCGAGGGGGAATGGCGCTGCTGCCCGCAGTGTTTGTCTGACTTACTGATGTTTGCTCTTAAGCCTCCGTGTGGGGGGGTTAACTCAGGGAATTCATGTGCTTCACATAAAACCAATGTGTATTATTTAATAACGCCCTGATGACAACAGCTCAACAGACGGGACTTTCCTGCCCTCCTACCTTCATCTTTATCTAGTGTTCATGTACAAACGTGCATCGTGGCGTGCTCAGGTGTTTGTTGTGAAATTACCAGCAGGAGTCGCCAAATCAGAAATCTCATTTAACCAAAACCACACAGGTTTCATGTGGTTCTACAACCTTTGGATGATCCACAGATACGTCTGCAGTAGAGGTTGAAAAAGTTAAATTTGAACACAAATTTCACGGAAGTCATTCGTCTTTCTCTGCTTTGCTGCGCTGCTTAATTTGGCGTCAGCCGTTTTTCACAAATTTCACAGATTCACCTGCAATTAAAAGGCAAACTGGAAACAAAAGGAAAGAATGGCGTAGACTTCCATGAGTGATCCCCCCCCTCTGTACCGTCATACTGTAGTAACAGGTGTTACAGATGAGCGAGGGGATCAGCGATCTGCGGGGGAGCGTAGCGCCGTGTGTGTGCATGTCTGCATTTACTCTCATCAAATCAAAGTTGAAAATCTGGTATCGTGATAAAACCTTCTTTCAGAAAGTGATACCCCCCTTGTACGGACCATTTGGGGAGCAAAATAAAGTTCTAGAGTCACTCTTTAAGCTCCCCAGAGAGGTCGCATCAGCCTTTAACTCTTACAGAGTGCTGCTCAGTGCTGCCCCTGGTGGACGTTTTATATAAACGCAAACTGTCATGTGTTGGTAATCCTGTGTAGCTTGCTGACTTGTGGGAGAATAAGTGATACATTTAATGGTCTGAGGCTTTTTAAGTGTGAAACCGTTTGATCCCCCCCCCCCCGAGTCACATTTAACTGGATCAGATTAGATCAGATCCTGTGATCCAGTTTAACGATCTGCTGCTCAACGTGGAGTAACGTGTTGGAGAGCAGAAGATGATTTCAGTTAATTAGAATCAGAGAGCTCGCAGAGCGTGTTAGCGTGCATCACTTCACATCATCTGATGGTAGAAATGTTTTAACAGTAATGTGAATTAATTAATTCTGCATGTTCTCAGATGATCATCACGTTAAATGCTTGCTGGATTTTTAAACGAGCTACAGAAAGCAGATGGATGTTATCAACCTGAGGTCATCACAGCTCATTAGTCTGAATTTCTAATCCTTGTGTACGATTGTTGAATGTCTTGTCTGTCCTCTAACACAGTGGACCTGGGGACTCGGCCCCCCTTATGAGGGTCGCCTGAGATCTCAGGGATGTGTGTGCGAGGCTCTGTCTGCCAGATCTACACATAAAAAAATCCCATGCTGCTTGCCTCGGCTCGTCATGACGTTACTGACGGTTCAGAGTTCAGTCTTCATGTTTTTGTGCCCGGAGGTTTTGTGTTACACCTGAGACTGACCACCGGACTGTTCAGCGTCTAAAGGCCAGCGATGGCCCCGAGACGGATCGGTGACTCGCACTCTGACCTGCTGTCACTGTGCATCACGCAACAAGACGGGAAATACCTCCCAGGCTCTGAAAGTCACCTGGGTGGAAAAAACCCGGCATGGTCGTATACTTCTGCTGATGCTAAGAGAGCGTTTTGGGGTTTTCATTTGGATGAAGATGTTTTTGAGAACTGAGCGTTTGTGGACGGAAAGTTTTAACAGATTGCGCAGTTTTGGGCACTTATCGTCCGTCATTGAGTGACACCATTTTTTCTTACATGCACGTTTATTTATTTAGCTTGTTTTCTTTTGCTGCTGACTTAGCTACATGAGGCTCTTCTTCAACTCATAAATACATTTTCTCAGCAGGGACATTGACATAAAAGACACCCAACATCAAACAAGTTTACAGATCCTTTTTTACAAACTTTTTTGGCACTATTTGATCCCCGTAGATTCCAACAACGGTTTCAAGCAGGACAGTGAAATCTAAAAATGGACAGATCAGTGGACAAGTGTTAGTCTTTGGCACTAATCGCCCCTCATAAATATGAAGTGCTGCGATTTTGCTTTTGTCTTTGTTGTTTATTTAAACCTACAAATCCAACAATGATGTTTTTGTTGTTGGTTCAGTTGTCGTCTTTATTTGTCTCATTTTCTTCTAAGAGTATTTTAATTTTCTCTCCCTGACTCGTTTTCTTCAAACTTTGGATGAAACAACAGTTTTATTTTTTGGGCACTAGTTGACCCTCGTAGCTCCTGCACAGCTCTCAGGTCGTCTCTCTCTCTGTGCTGCTCGAGTGCCACCTTCCTGCCGCTCCTCTTCTTCTTCTTTCTTTATCTGACTCCTGCTCCTCCAGTGGGCAGAGACAGGACGAGGAGGCCCTCCTCTTTGTTTCATAAGTCCTCCCCCTTCTGCTCTCCTCTGACCTGCTCAGACGCTCAGGCAGCATGCAGCACTCGCTCCCATCAGACCGACCTGCAGCAGCTGCCCTGACATCACTCACCTCTCACTGCGGGACACCTGGACGTGTGCTGGAGCCGCAGCGGGACTTCTTCTTCTTCTTCTACTCTTTAAGGAGGAGCATAAATAACGACTTTGGAAAAGAACGGGCTCTTGGATGTGTTTTGGCTCGTGGGGATTTTTTTTTCTCCCTCTTCCTGAAGGTGTCATCACCTGGATTTTGTCTCCTGAGACGTTTATTATTTGTGGTTTGAAGTCAGACTGGAAAGTTTGAGACTGGACTTAAAGTGAATTAAAGTTTTTATCTTCGGAACAGACGCTGCTGTGGGAGAGTGAGTTTCCCTCCAACTTCTTCTTCTTCTTCTCCTCCTGCTTTTGTTTAGTTTAATTTTAATCTTTGTTGTGGTTTAATTTGCGGGGGAAACATGCAGGACTTGGTTTTTTTTCTGCAGAGACTCGTCTGCAGATTGAACACCAGAAAGCCTCTCCCAGTGGTT
The DNA here is from genome assembly GCF_963584025.1 of Labrus mixtus. Taxonomy (NCBI): domain Eukaryota; kingdom Metazoa; phylum Chordata; class Actinopteri; order Labriformes; family Labridae; genus Labrus; species Labrus mixtus. The sequence goes on along the minus strand of NC_083633.1, from coordinate 20,684,743 downwards.
AAAGATGAAGTGGAGCTCATGAGTGTGTTCTTCTTCTTTACAGGAAGATGTTCTGCTCCAGGAGAGTCCTGCAGCAGTGGTGCTTCGCTCTGTTCCTGCTCTGCTCTCCTGTGCCGCACTTTGGACGCCCCATCGATGCCCTCAGCAGCAGAATGTGAGTCTCACTTATTCTGTTTTTTGTTTTTTTTTAACTCTCCTTTGATTCTCTTTTCACTCTCAGTAGAAGTAAAAAAAAAGTGGACCAAACTTCCAGATAATTTTTTTTCCGATATTTGCTCATTTTCATTTATTTTCGTTTATGTTCTCGCTCCCTCTCTCTCCCTCTCTCTCCCTCTCTCTCTCTCTCTCTCTTTCTCTCTCCCTCTCTCTCTCTCTCTCCCTGCGTGGTGGGCGAGCAGAGGCTGGAAAATGTGTTCATTTTGTGAAACGTGCCGGCAGATGTTTGGTTAGCGCTCGCCCACCTGTGTGTTTACCTAAAGGCAGAAAGCGTCTCGCTGTGATAAACTCAAACTCTCTCGCTCCCATCAGACGCGTTCAGGGCCCCGTCAGACTTTTCTAACGCCCTCTCCGTCTCTCTGTGTTTGGACTCTGGAGGGAAATGAATAATGCTGATGCTCGGCCTCGGCTCGGCACCAAACCAAACCTGCTGCTCCTGCCGAGGCGCCCGATGCCAAACGGGATAAATGTTCCTTTAAGAGAGAGAGTTCAACACTTCCTGGAGAGACGCTGAGATGTGATCAGTTTTTAATGACTCAGTGGGAAGATGCTCTCAGGGAGAGAAGTTTCCAGGTCACATCTGAAATGCATTTATTTTGAAGTTTGCAGTTAAAAGTCTTTAAAGTGATTCAAACTGTGTCGTCGTCGTCGTCGTGCAGGTTTACCTTAAAGTCCTCGTCGGTGTCGGGGGCGGCAGTCGTTTGGTGATGTGTGATTCATCCCATTTCAGGACGGGGTTAACTCCACCTGAGGGGAAATGAGGAGTGTGAGCTTCAGAATCACACGCTTGACCGCTCTTCATCGGTCGCTGTGTGTCATAACGACGGGTAATGAAATCTTCTCGAGAAGTCGTCGAGGTGGTTCAGCACGTTTTTTGAGTTCCAGCTTTGAATCATCTAAATGGTTTTTAGGCCTCAAACAGGAGCAGCTGTCAGTGGAAGGAAAATAATCTTGCTGCAGTTCTTGATCTTTTATGATCTTAAATTAAATATTTTTGATGCTTTAGAAAACTAAATAAACCATGTGGACACTTCTCCTCGTGGTCGAGGTTACTGTGACGGTTACTTGATGAGCTGTTTGGAAAACCTTTTGTCTAAATGAACTAAATCCTCGTTTTTAAAAATAAATGTCAGAGAAGTTTGTTCAGAGAGTTTTCCAAATCAAAGGAAGACCAAGCCGGTGTTTGGTTCGTCTCTGTCTCCTCTTTTATTTTGTAGGAGCTGCATTAATGTCCAGTTTCCTGCTCTGTGTGATTTTTATAAATTCTCAAATGTTTATTTTGAATATTTTCTGGAGCCTCGGTGGTTCAGAAGTTTCAGCGTTTCATCCTAAAACAAAAATTTAGAAAATCGACCTGGACGAACAGGAAGTGATTCTGTCATTCTGAACCTCCAGAATCTGAAGCAGCTCGTTACAGAACACAGAGCTGTCAATCAATCAATCAATCAATCAATCAATCAATCAATCAATCAATCTTTATTTGTATTGCTTCAATTCTGTCTGTCGTGAAAGAACACAAACAGGAAGCTGAGATTCAATGAGGACGAATCAATGAGCTGCAGCCCCTCAAGATGTTTCAGGGCCTCTTCATCGTCCTCCACCTCCTCTTCCTCCTTCCTCTCCACCTCCTCTTCCTCCTCCTCCTCCTCTTCCTCCTTCCTCTCCTCCTCCTCTTCCTCCTTCCTCTCCTCCTCCTCTTCCTCCTTCCTCTCCTCCTCCTCTTCCTCCTTCCTCTCCACCTCCTCTTCCTCCTTCTCTTCCTCTCCTCCTCCTCTTCCTCCTTCCTCTCCTCTTCCTCCTCTTCCTCCTTCCTCTCCTCTTCCTCCTCTTCCTCCTTCCTCTCCTCTTCCTCCTCCGCCGGATCACTTTTCAAAGACTCGGGGAGTGTGTGTCTTTTAACAGGAAGTCTCTCAGGATATTTTTTATTATTCAGCAGAATTCACTTTACTTTAAGTGAAACTCCTCTCTGTAGTTTGTATGGATGCAGCGTCCTCCACAACACGCTGAGCCCTGCACAGAGAGAGGAGGAGCAGTGCATGATGGGAAACCCCCTGACGGGCTGTGACGGGGGCGGTGGTGCTGAGCTGTAATCAGCCGCCGGTATCTCCCATTGAAGGCGGCGTGTTTGTGTGCTCAGACACCTCAAGTGTTTGTGCGGCGTTGGCGCTCGGAGGTTCCCAGGCCTTGGAGCTGAGCGCCGCGGCGTTCTGTTTGTGGTAGAGTTAAGACTCTGAGTAACGAGACACCGCGGCAAAGCAAAGCCCCCCGATCCGACTCTACCTGCAAAGACAACAGCTCGTCCCATCTGTTCAGAATCAGAGCGGAGGCAGAGTGTGCTCTTCTTCTTCTGCATCACGTTTAACTTTAGATTTTTAAAGACGCAGCAGCGTGATCTCAGGTTTCTGGATTATGTGTTCAAAACATTTCTGCAGAGAAATCATGACATTCCAAAAACAAAAGATTTAAATGAAGTCTGGTTGAAGTTCAGCCAGGTGCTGCACGTTAACCTCTGGATATCTGTGAGTATAGCGCCCCCTTGTGGCCGATCAGGATATCAGATCAGAGGTGTTAAATATTCAAACTCTGCACCGGGCGCCGCTTGGTTTCCTTCAAAGTCTTCAACACAACTCGTGCAAACACCCAGAGAACATTTCACCTGCAAAAAGGACGTCAACATTTTAAATTAATAACTCATTTGACATCTTAAAAATTAAGTTTGGTTCAGATTTCTGCGCGCATCCTCACGGTGTCGGTGCAGAAGTTTGAGTCCTGGTTTTGTGCATGAGTGGTTTGTAAGAGACAGAATGACATAAGGGGAATGGAGCCACAGGCTGGACTTGAACCTGGGCTGTCTGCTTTGGGGACTATGGCCTCCTAAATGGGGTGCAACCTAACCACTAGGCCATCTGTGCCCCAGTGTTTCAACTTTAACATTTGCATATGTCTCCTGTGAGTTATAAGGAAAGAGTCTAAGAGTTAGTTTATGACATCTTAATGTTCAGTTTGTTTCTCTAACTTCTCCTTTTTGTCACCTCTGAGTTTCCGTCTCTTAATCCAGAGGTTGTGAGTTCAAATCCTGCACAGAGCTGCAGATGTTTTTCAGACGTTTCCAAAAAAATCGACTCAATTTGAAAAGAAAAAAAAATGAAATTTGAGCTGCAGAAATGTGTTGAACCAACACAAATGTGTTTCAATCTTGACGCCTTTTTAAAAAGAATTTGTTGTCCGGGGTGTTTCCTCCTGCTGCCTGTGCAGACGGCTCCCCCATGTGGCGGCTTTATGGCAGGACGCCACACCAAGCAGGAGAGAGGTTGTGAGTTCAAATCTTACTGAAGCCTACAGTTTTTATTTATTTAAAGTGACATCTTTAATCATCTTTAACCGTCTCACAGTGAGGAGGGAAACCTTTAACCTTTAACCTCTGGACGAGACGTTTATTCAAACACGACCTCTCATAGGCCGAGAAAATGTCGGTGAAGTTTGGTGAAGTCTGCAGATGTCACGATGTGGATGTTTCCTCTTTGGCTTCTCAAATCAAACATCTTTACCCGCTCTCTGTTCTCATTGAGGCCGTCAGCTGTCCGTCACAGCAGGCGGTGGCGTTTATAAAGGCGTGGCCCTGACAGCTGTGCATGCAGGGCTCCATAGCTCAGGGGTTAGAGCACTGGTCTTGTAAACCAGGGGTCGCGAGTTCAAATCTCGCTGGGGCCTACCTATCCTTTTTTTTCATTATTTACTCTCACACAGGTCAAAGGTCACCATGAACACATATACCAGAGCTAACTTTAAACCTGAAATACCTGACGCCGCCTGGCTCATAGGAGACAATAAAGTAACAAAGGCGTGACGTCTTTAAACTGCTTCTTATGCTGAAGGTGTTTGGAGTGAGAATGAGGCCGAGGAGAGAGTTTATAAAAGTGTTTGAGATTCAGATTCAAACTCTCTTATTGTTTATTCATCATGATTTGTGTTTGTTATTCATGAGAACGAAGATGTGATCTAAAAGTTGTTTTTAAAAGATTCTTTCTTGATGGTTTCATCGAGTCTCGTTGTTCCTGAATTTACACAAATCAAATCTGAGTGATGATGTTTGAGCAGCATGAAGCGCTGCAGCATCACGACGAGTTAAACATGATCACATCACTCAATATTCATCTTTAGATCCCAGAAATCACCTGATAGGATTTACATAATCTCTAAAAGCTCGGTGCAGCCAGAGTTCAGAACGAAGCCTTTTCATAGTTTCTCTTTTTTGGAGTTTCTCTTTTTTTTTTCGGCTCCAGTTTTTCATCCCTGGAGGGTCCGAGTGCCACGATTCTGTCAGTTTACGTTTATTTTAATGAGAAGTGAAAGGCCAAAGACTCTGTGCCACGATCGTATCAGTGATTAATCGAAAAGGAAAACTGGCGGAGGTGGTGTGGACCTCCTGGAGCCGGGTGGAGATCAGTTTTAACAACCCTGGAAACAGTTCAGCTCCTGCGGTTTGATGAATCATGACGATTTATTCACTGATGCAATCAGGGATTATTGGAAATCTGCTGATGCATTTCAAGCTTTTCCTTCACCGTGGCTGCTGCCCCCTGCTGGCCAACAGAGTGAACTACACCTCAAAGAGTTAGACGAGTGTGCTTTACAGTTTGGGTGCAGGGATTTAAAAGAGAAGTCTAACATAAACAAATCTTCTGTGTGATGTTTTGCAGAAAGCGGTCAGTGACTCACGCTCAGCTGATGCACGATAAAGGCCGGGTGATGCAGGACTTGAAGCGGCGGATGTGGCTGCAGGAGCTGTTAGACGAAGTCCACACGGCTGAGATCAGAGAACTCTCGGCCCGGACGACTGCGGGAGGCGGGAGCAGCAGCGGGGTCGGGCTGTCCGGGGTCGGCCTGGGAATACACTTGAGCACCACCGGCAGCACCCTTCACTCCAAACCCCCCGGAGGAACCAAGAACCTGCCCATCAGCTTCAAACTGGAGGAGGAGGAGGGCACCAACCTGCCGCAGGAGACCAACAAGTCTCAGACGTACAAAGACGGCGTGCTGAAGGCATCCGGGAAGAAGAAGAAGAAAGGGAGGTCCGGGAAGAGGAGGGAGGGGGAGAAGAGGAAGAGGAGGGCGCGCTCGCTCGGGTGGAGGCCGGAAGACGAGCAAGGAAGTGGACTCCACCTGGAGTGGAGGTCTCTGCTCGGACTGCAGAGGGCGCTGCTTTAAAAACGCTGTCAGTCTCTGACAAAGGTGAGTCCACAGGTCGGATCAATGTCACAACATTAATAATGTTATGTTTCTGGATCAGAAAAGTGTCAAAGAATCAAACATATTTTAACACCCTGAACCCAAACATGAATACAAATCACTGACCTGTCGTGTTTTTCTCTCTTTGTGTTTCAGAAACGTTCGGACAGTCGCAGTGGACTCCTAAACTCTCACGTTGCAGTTTTCTGTAAAAGTGATTGTTTGGAAAGAAATTGGAAAATATTTATTGTTTGTAAATATTCTAAATATAGCAGAAATAGCAGAATATGATTAAAAGATCTTATTTGATGCTGTGTGAGGCGACAGATTTTAATCTTTGTGAATCCTTGCTTTTTTTCTTTTTTATTCCAATTATGTCGGATTTTTTTGCAGTAATTTATTTTGTCTGAATGGTGTATTTATTTTGTAAATGTATCGAGGTGCTGCTGACCTTCTATATTTTTGTACCATATTGCACTTTAGATATATAAATATAAATATATACCATTAATTTTGTTCCATGATCGTTGATGTGGTTTATTGAAATGAAGAAAAAACGACGGTTGTCACTCTTGTGTGATTTTTCTCTTTGATTTTTGACCTTTGGCTGTCCACACGTCCTGTTTTTTTTGTTTCTTCGCTGCTGTTTTTGTTTCTGATGGAAGCTGTTTGTTGTCTCACGTTTGTGTTCGACCCTCCTGCCGCCTTCAGTGTTTCCTCCTCCACCCGCTCTGCTTCTCAACGCCAAAGTTCATCTGTGTACATACACCAAACACGGCTCGATATTGTTGTTTCATTGGCACTTGCACTGATATAAACACCGTGTACTGAACAGATTAAACATTTGACAGTATCATCCTTGCAGTCTCTTGTTTTTTTGAAGTCTCTTTGCCCTTTTATTGATAATAATGCATGTTTTCATGATATTATATGGAATAAAGAAACCACAACATGCCTTGGTGGAGTTCCTCATGGCTCTATCCTCAGTCCTCTAAAGTTTCAGGTATAATTCAACTATAGGTTAAGATCTGAAATGAATGCCAGATTATTTCCCTCTGATCTCCATTAAGCTGCTGGAAACCTCAAATCCTTTATGAAAAACTGTATACTGTATAAAACTGTAATTTGAAGTTTTGCTTTAAAGAAAACTATAGGACATTCTTCGAGTGTTTATATATAAAAATCTTTAATAAACAAAATAAGTAGAATATTAACCAAAAAATACACTTGAGGCTTACTTTATAATAAAATAATTTATTTCAACTTTATTTCAAGCTTTGAGTCTAAAATTACTGTCATGGTGTCCCACAGGGTTCTGTCCTGGGTCCTCTTCCGTTTGCCTTGTTTGTGTTACATCGGCAGTTTTTATTTTGGTTTCACATCTCACTTAAGATTAAAAACATCTCACACTTGTCATATATAACCTCAAAACAATAACTTGAGTGTTCATAGAAGTTCAATTATTTATTTATTTAATGTTGAGGGTGTTTTGCTGTAGGCTGCAAAATAAGTTTTAAACACTAAAAACAGGCTTCAAATAAGAGTAGTTACTTTAACTCCTCCAAAAGCACATAAAGAAACAAATGCATTAGAAATAACCAGTGCATTTATATTTAAATATATGTAACTGTTCCTCTGTGGCTCTTAACACTGACGCAGCCTCGTTCTTCACATCAAACTCTCCCTGGGAGTCTGTTTGGGTTCATCTCTCTGACTCATGGAGCGTCAGAAACAGAAAAAACAATCTTCCCAAAGTTTCCAGTAAAGATGAAGAAAAATCTGGACAGAAAAATGTTTCCAACACAGTTTGAAACTCATCAGTCAGCAGCTTTTATTAACGTCATGATTGCAACAGTGTGCTGAGTCCTTAATCCCACTTTAATGCCCTTATTAGACATTTAGAACATGTTGTTTGTAAGACTGAGGGGGGGGGGGGGGGGGGGTATGCATAAAAACGTATCTACTGTAGAGCATGGATAACTACCCACACTGAATAATGTTTATTTCAAGTTATCCAGTTAAAATGGTAAATGGACTTTCATGGTTATTCAGGGTTAAGTGTCCTGCCCAAGGACACATCGGACGTGTCGCTGGGGGAGCTGGGGATCGAACCCCCAATCATCCAGTAGAGAGACGACCAACTCTACAAACTGAGCCACAGCCGCCCCAAAAAGTGCAAAGTATAATTTACAAAACAGTGAAAACGACATTCAAGGAGTACGTACGTCATAATCATAAGAGCTAAAACCCTGGATTTATTGCATGAATTTAAGAAACATTGCTAATGAATTTTTGCAATTAATATCAATATTGTTTGATTTTTACGAGAATTGTATTAAAGTTTACATTTCGGGTATCGTAAAAGCCCAAATGTACATTTTATTGCTCCAAAAGTTTCCGCTGGATTTCTCTGGTCCTGAAGGAAATTTAAAAATTAGATTATTTTAATGCAAGTTCTGCAGTGATGAACTTTGATTTTTTGTGCAGCTGTGAAACATCAGAACAGATGAAGCAGGGAGTCGGCCTTTTTGGCAATTCCTGGTAAAATAAATGTTTTTAAAAGGCCTCTCAGCCCACCAACGCTTTCTTCTTCTGCTGTACGTCTTGTCATCACTTCTTTACTCTGTCCAGTTAAACTCTGATCGCCATCATCAGCTCAGCAGGAAACCATCTCTCTCAGTTTTAGCAGCTTTTTTTAGAAACGTCTGCACGAACAGCAGGAGGGAAAAATTACAACTTTCCACTCAATGGAGCAGAAGTGTCAACAAATTGTAGACCCTCATCATAAATTCCATCCAGGATTCAATTAGGGACGATCAAGAGCTCCAGGGCTGCAGAAAGAGGCCGGAGGGATTTGGCTTCTGGTCTCGAGTCGTTAAAATAATTCCCGCCGCCGCAGCTTCACGACACGACCGAGTTTGGTTTGGCTTCAGGTGGAGAGCTGAGAGACATCGAGCAGAAAGAGAGGAGCAGCGCAGCGACAAATCTTCAACACCCAAGAAAAACTAAAGGAGGTCAGGAAGTCAGAGCGAGAAACCGAGACGACCCGGAGTATTCTGTGTGAAAGGCCTACCTGCCTCCGGATAAAAACTTTGTTTCTGTTCCTTCTGGGGTTTAAATCGATTTCTCTTTTTTGTTCAGACTCGAGTTGAATTGATCGCCACAAAAATGGCAAACTTACTGCAGGACTTGGCTAAACGTTTACTGCTCGTACCTACACTGCAAGGTACCTGAGAGTATTACATTCGCCCCATGTGTGGAGGCTGTGGTCCTCCAAGCGGGACGGCCCGGGTTGGAATCGGACCTCTGGCTCCGTACCTGCATGTCTATCCACCGTCCTGTCTCTAAATATAAAAGCATAAAAAGCCCCAAAAACAAAAAAGAAATATTTGGCAGCAGATCTTCCAGCAGAGAGTCGTCTTTCAATCAGATGACACAGAAACATTTGTCCTGATTTCCAGTCTGGAGTTCAGTCAAAGAAAAGGTTGAATTTGTTCCAATAAAAGAGTTTTTTCTTAATACTCTCCAAACATCCCGCCCGAAACTAAACCTCAGATTCTCAGAGGAGCTGCCTTCATGTTGTGTCAGACATCATTAACGCCGTCGTGGAAGGTTTTTCAGGATCAGAGTCTCGCTCACTCGGTCCAGATGATTTTAATCTGCCGGGAGGAAACTGATCCGTTACTCCGGCCAACCCTTTTATTGTTATGACTGAATCTGAAGCGCTCCAGATGTGCGCACACGGACACACTGTCGCTTTCATGATATAATCTGTTCAGGTCCGATCACACAGTTTGAACATACGAGTCAAAAATCATCGATACCCCCTCTGAGAGCAGCGGGAGAAACGTCACCTGAATATCAGTGTGTAACAGCCAAATGAATTAATAGTGAAAAAGGAAATACCTATTAATACTTATACAACCAGAAGCATACAAACTATGAATTAGGTACAAAAGTCAGAATGTTGTATGGAAGTAGTATAACAGGAACATGTTGCAGTACTCACATGTGGCCTCTAGATGTCAGCATTTGCAGGTTGGGCCTTTTTCATGTTGCTGCTGAGTACAGAAGAGTCAATAGATGTGGAAAATGTGGGGGGAAACTAGTAATGTCATGATGAGTTTTACATAGAGAATGAACAAGCAATGTGTCTACACTGCGAAGGAAATCATCAAACAAACAAAAACATAAATAAATATGTGTAAAGTTATAAAGTTCTCAATTTTAATACAAACAAATTATTAAAAAATATAAATAAACCTAAGGCAGAGTATCTCTATATTCCTTAAGCAACAAATTCTAAGTATATAAATACCGTTTTTCCCCTCATTAGACATCACTGTCAATGTAATATGTGGACAGAACTGTGGGGGCAGTAGAGAGCAGCTGCTGCTGAAGACAGCCGGAATTTGAACAGTAGAAGAAGAAGACCACGTGAGAAAGAAAAGCAGCATGTCTCCACCGGGAGGGAAGATAAACAGACCCAAAACTGTAAGAAAATCACATTTATATTAACACCGTGGATTATAAAAGACAGGAGAACTTACGTCATGTTTATTTAATGACGTCTGTTGTCTTAGAGACGGCTAACAGCTAGCATAGGAAGCTAACGGAAACACTGTTTGGTACTTTGTTAGCCACCTTTAATTTTATTTCTTCTTCTGGTCATTTTTAAACCACCTTTAACTGCTTTTTTAAAATCATTTATATAAATAAACACGTTGAATAAGCTTCTACAGGTTAAAGTCTCACAGTAACGGTAGTTAGAGGGTCAAAAGGTTCGATACCGGATGTTTTTCTAATGATCAACGTGTCAAAAAGTAACAAAAGTAAAAAAAAAAAAACTAAAAAGACAGACAACTAACAGACTGTATTTCATTAAAAAAAAGATGCTTATGAGAGGAATGAGTCCATCAGAAAGGGTAAGAAAACCCCTGCACACTGTCTGAATTACAAAACAACATTTGGTGTAAACAGGAAGTAGTCATAAGGAAAGGTGACTTCAGGTACCTGTAGGTAAATTTGGTTCACAGTGACTGAGTCTGGGTTAAGCTGTGACTCTCCAATCAGCGAGTCATTGAAGAGGAGATGTACACGTCGTCTTTTAACTGTTTCCCGTGTCGTCGTCTGTCAGGAGCTCGGGAGGAATCTGTTCAAGCGGCGGCGAGTTTTGAGCAGAGAGAAGAGGAAGAGACATCTGATCACGGGAGCGGTGGTCGATCAGGGTCTCATCACCGTCCATCACCTGAAGAAGAGAAGGTCAGTCACCTGAGGAAGACGACTTTACATTTAAAACCACTTAGTGTCAATAATCTCTGAGAACTGAACAAACACACAAACACAAAAACACACAAACACAAAAACACACAAAAACACAGAAACACAAAGACACACAAACACACAAAAACACAGAAACACAAAGACACAAAAACACAAACACAAAAACACACACACAAACACAAACACAAAAACACACAAAAACACAAAAACACACAAAAACACAGAAACACAAAAACACACAAACACACAGAAACACAAAGACACACAAACACAAAAACACAAACACAAAAACACACACACAAACACACAAACACAAACACAAAAACACACAAAAACACAGAAACACAAAAACACAAAAACACACAAACACACAGAAACACAAAGACACAGAAACACAAAAACACAAACACAAAAACACACAAACACACACACAAAAACACACAAACACACAGAAACACAAAGACACAGAAACACAAAAACACAAAAACACACAGAAACACAAAGACACAGAAACACAAAAACACACAAACACAAAAACACAAACACAAACACACAAACACACACACAAACACACAAACACAAAAACACACACACAAACACAAAAACACACACACAAACACACAAACACACAAAAACACACAAACACACAGAAACACAGAAACACAAACACACAAACACAAACACACACAAACACAAACACAGAAAAACACAGAAACACAGAAACACAAACACAAAAACACACACACACACACACACAAACACACAAACACACACAAACACAAAAACACACACACAAACACACACAAACACACAAACACACACAAACACAAACACACAAACACAAACACAGAAACACAAACACACAAACACAGAAAAACACACACACAAACACACAAACACAAATACACAAACACACAAAAACACACACACAAACACACAAAAACACAAACACAGAAAAACACACACACAAACACAAACACAGAAACACACACAAACACAGAAACACAAACGCACAAACACAAACACACAAACACAAACGCACAAACACAAACACACAAACACAAACACACAACACAAACACAAACACAGAAACACAAAAACACACAAACACAAACGCACAAACACAAACACACAAACACACAACACAAACACAAACACACAACACAAACACAAACACAAACACAGAAACACAAAAACACACAAACACAAACGCACAAACACAAACACAGAAACACAAAAACACACAAACACACAAACACAAACGCACAAACACAAACACACAACACAAACACAAACACACAACACAAACACAAACACACAAACACACACACAAAAACACACACAAAAACACAAACACACAAACACACACACAAACACACAAACACACAAACACACACACACACAAACACACACACAAAAACACACAAACACACACACACACACACAAAAACACAGAAACACACAAACACACAAACACAAAAACACAGAAACACACACAAACACACAAACACAGAAACACACAGAAACACAGAAACACACAAAAACACAAACACACAAACACAGAAACACACACAAACACACAAACACAGAAACACACAGAAACACAGAAACACAAACACAAAAACACACACACACAAACACAAACACACAAACACAAACACAGAAACACACACACACAAACACAAAAACACACACACACAAACACACACAAACACACAAACACAAAAACACACACACACAAACACAAACACACACAAACACAAACACAGAAAAACACAGAAACACAGAAACACAAACACAAAAACACACACACACACACACACAAACACACAAACACACACAAACACAAAAACACACACACAAACACACACAAACACACAAACACACACAAACACAAACACACAAACACAAACACAGAAACACAAACACACAAACACAGAAAAACACACACACAAACACACAAACACAAATACACAAACACACAAAAACACACACACAAACACAGAAAAACACAAACACAGAAAAACACACACACAAACACAAACACAGAAACACACACAAACACAGAAACACAAACGCACAAACACAAACACACAAACACAAACGCACAAACACAAACACACAAACACAAACACACAACACAAACACAAACACAGAAACACAAAAACACACAAACACAAACGCACAAACACAAACACACAAACACACAACACAAACACAAACACACAACACAAACACAAACACAAACACAGAAACACAAAAACACACAAACACAAACGCACAAACACAAACACAGAAACACAAAAACACACAAACACACAAACACAAACGCACAAACACAAACACACAACACAAACACAAACACACAACACAAACACAAACACACAAACACACACACAAAAACACACACAAAAACACAAACACACAAACACACACACAAACACACAAACACACAAACACACACACACACAAACACACACACAAAAACACACAAACACACACACACACACACAAAAACACACAAACACACAAACACACAAACACACACACACACACACACACACACACACAAAAACACAGAAACACACAAACACACAAACACAGAAACACAAACACAAACACACAAACAGAAACACACAAACACACAAACACAGAAACAAAAACACACAAACACACAAACACAGAAACAAAAACACACAAACAGAAACACACAAACACACAAACACAAACACACAAACACAGAAACAAAAACACACAAACACAGAAACAAAAACACACAAACACACAAACACACACACACACACACACACACACACACAGAAACACACAAACACACAAACACAGAAACACAAACACAAACACAAACAGAAACACACAAACACAGAAACAAAAACACACAAACACAGAAACAAAAACACACAAACACGATCCTGAAGAAACGTTCAGGATCGTGTTTGAAAACCGCCTCATAGTTTAGATATTTCAGAGTGACCTTCTTTCCCTCGTTTTTCTCAGCGACTGTGTTTTTGTTTTTTTGTTTCAGCTCGAGCGCGCGGGCGAACATCACTCTGTCGGGGAAGAAGAGGAGGAAGCTGATCAAACAGCTGCAGCACATGCAGCAGGAGAAGGCCGGGATGGACGGTGAGAACACGACACTGTTCACATGTTGGAGCAGCTCCAATCCTTCTTTATGTTGATGCTTTGAAAAGCTCTTTAAACCAGAGGTCACACCACGTTTATCGATTAAAGTCACTGAACTTGACGCTCGAGGCTTCACGCTCGACCAGCAGCGACGTGAAGCAGATCTGCACCTGAGCTGTGAGCTACATGCTAACGTGCTAACATGTGTAAATAGTCACTGTGAAGCTCAACATTAGCAGGTTAAGATTTCATTATCATGTGTTTAAAAACAACATTCAAATGTAGAATCTGTACGCGGGCGTCTGGATGTTCATCATGGGACGGGTTCTTGTTTGCCGTTTTGTCCAATCACGTATCAGCAGGCTTTGGTGTTTGAACATCGAACACTAGAAAATGACTCGAGATGAACCCATCGACTTTTTTTCAGTTCTGATCGTAACTAATAAAGTTGTTGTTGTTGTTGGCAGTATGTTTAATGTTGTCATCTTTGTCCTCAGTTGAAGCTCTACCTGCAGCAGCAGCACCACAGAAGAAGAAACAGGAAACATCGTCTGCTCCATCCACAACAAAGAAAAACAAGAAGAAGAAGAAGGCGGGGACAGCTGGAGCGCAGGCGGACGTAGAGATGGAAGAGATGGAGTGACGAGACGACGGCTTAAAACAGAGGACTCAGATTCATGTTTGAACTGAAAAATGAAAATATCGAACGACCGGTTTCTCTGAAGTTTGATCAGAGGGACGTCTGTCCAGAGTCGGTTCATTAAACACATGACCACGTGTGTTTAATGAACCGACTCTGGACAGAAGGAAGATTCAGACACAGGAAGAAGAGAAAAACGTTCACTATCAGGGAAGTTCACAAGTTAGGTTCCACAAATTAAATCATTTATTCATCAAGTCAACGTGAGCTGGAAGTCCAAACATGGACTCAGAAGTTTAAAGGGAACCTGTGAGAGTCAGATTACTTTAAATGTAGCTCATAGTTGAGGCTCCTCTTGTGTTGTAAAAAAAAAATAGAAATAAAGACACACCATGATTAAGTGTGACTGTAACACTTTGATTGTACTATAGTTAATAAAAAAAAATACTTCTAACTCTGAACATCCTGATGTTTCTTTTTTCATTCATATTGCATGTTTAGAAATTCATTCCACATTGTACCGAGGCTGTAGTCCTCATCGCAGCGGCCGTGGGTTCGTATCCGACCTCGGCCGTTTGCTGCTTGCCGTTCCCCTCTCTCTCCAACATTTCCTTCAGAAAAGAAAGATGTTAAAGTGTTGATGCTAGCCCCGTTAGCATAGCTAGGTATCCCAGGATGCATTCAGCACATTGAATGGGGGCTAATTGTGATTGACGTGTGTGCTGACACGCCCACACAGTCTGACCTAAGCTGCAACATTTTTTAATTTTCCGTTTTTAAACGAGGTTTTCATTGGCGGAGTTATGAATGTTTATTTTATACTCAGAATAAAACATCACATTTTGATATCACATGCCGAGTTTAAATATTTTAAGACATGTTTCCAGGGGCTTTAATATGTAATAATTTTAACGCAAACATTTTATTTATTTCTCTTTCTTGGCAATATTAATCTTCCGTACATTTAACAGGCCTACGTAGAGTTATAAACTAAACTACCTGTGTGATATTTATGGGTCTAAAAGTGTCAGCTTATGGTGTTTAAATGTTTTTATTTCAAATGTATTGTTCATGTTCAGCCTCTTTAGTTATTGATGAAGCTGCTGCCTGTAAACTGCTTTTATAAACAAAGAGATTACTCTAATAAAATAAAGCAAAGGCAGTGGTTTTAAAAAAAAAACAATTTTTTTTTATGAAGAGCCCTCGATTTAGGTTAAAAAAAAATTATTTAGAAAGGTGATTAATTGTTCCTTTTTCTCTTAGTTTGTAAAAGTAAAGACTTCTACTTAGCGTCTGATCATTTTTAACGCAAACCTTTATTTCTTGGCAGCTTTGACCTTCCATACTTTTGATGAGTTATAAATTAAGCTAACTGATATTTAAAATATGACTGTTTATGGTGTTTAAATGCTGTTATTTCAAATGTATTGTTCATGTTCAGCCTCTTGAGTTATTGATGAAGCTGTTGCCTGTAAACTGCTTTAATAAACACAGAGATTTCTCTAATAAAATAAAACAAAGGCAGTGATTTAAAAAAACAAAACGTTTTTTTATGAACAGCCCTTGATTATTAAGAAAGGTGACTAATTGTTCCTTTTCCCCTATTTTGCAAATGTAAAGACTTCTACTTAGCGTCTGATCATTTTTAACACAAACGTGTATTTCTTGGCACATTGACCTTCCATACATTTAATATGAGTTATAAATTAAACTAACATATTTAAAATGTGACTGTTTACGGTGTTTAAATGCTGTTATTTCAAATGTATTGTTCATGTTAAGCTTGTTAAATTATTGATGAAGCTGCTGCCTGTAAACTGCTTATATAAATACAGATTTTTCGTCTTTAAATTCGAAGATTTAAAAATGGTTTATGAATTATTTTATCGGACTTTAAATGTGATATTTCCTGTAGCCTGTTGGTGTTGAATTTGAAATCCGTGTGTTTGCGGGTGTTTTTTGGGACGCAGGCTCCATCCCTCCCCCCTTCCAGAGGACAAAGACTAAAATGGGTCAGACTCCGGAGAGAAACCAGCCATCATGTAATGTAGTTCATCGAGCTGGAGACGGAAACAAGACGCTAACGACGTTTTAAAAACCGCTCCAACATGTCGCCTGAACGCACCATCTTTCCCTCCACATTTAACGGTCGGCGATGACGTATTAACGGACATTTAACGCAGAAAAACGGTTTAATTTATTTTTTTTGAAATCAACATGTCCTCTCGGGATGGGTGAAGCAGCATACTGGGACTGAACTGGTTTAACTGGGATCTCTCCTCCTGCTGCTGCTGCTGCTGCTGGGCTCCAAACACTGACTCATCAGGCTGTTGACCGACCGACGGAGGGTGATGGACGCCGGGCAGAGTTAATCTTTGTCCTCGGGGGAGAATAAAGGTACCAACACCTACATTACACCGTGTTACATTATGTCCCAGTTACCCGGTAACATCAGCACCATTAAAACCAGTACAGACGTATTAGTAGCCTACAGCAGGTGGTAGAAGGAAAACGGTTTCACTTAAAAAAAAACACATTTTATTTCTGTTAGGTGATTTAATCTGTATTTATGTCACTATTAGATTATTTACATCAGAAAATGGTCTTCAGATAGAAACATCTTCAGACTGGATGTAGGGAAGACCAGGGAGGACTGTAACACTAAAACATTTATTTTAGTCCCTTGGTAAAATAAGATTAGATAAAATAATCTTTTCTGATTCGCCTTTGGGGGGAAATGATCATGTTAAACAGCTCAAAATACAACAGCAATACTCGAATTAATAATAAAAATAATAATAAAAGGAAGAAGGAAAAACTAATCACAACATAAAAAAACAAAGATATTTATGTTAATTATTTACATAATGTTTTCATACATTAGTTACACCTAAAAATAAAATAAATATTTAAAAAATACAGATTAATTTTGCAGTGTATTTCAAAAGATCAAATACAGTATACAACTGAGAGTAATATTGTCTGAATTTACTGGAATCATTTTGAAGTTCAAAGTTTTAGCATTGTGACAATAGGGCTGGGAAATATATCGAGTTTTTAAGATATATCGATATATTTTCAAACAATATATAGGGTAAGACAATATCGTTAATATGGATATAGTTTAAGTTGCATTAAAATAATGTTACAGAGGTGCCAGGTCACCTTTTTCTCATCTCACTGATGATGACTGACTGTCTGTCCCTCTTAACCCTGCTCCTCCTTTCTCTCTCTTTTATTGTATTTAAGGAACATTTTTATTTTATAATATTAGTTTTTAAATTCACAAACAGGTAGTTTATTTTCCATGTGTTTTCACTGTTAATAAAATACATATCGATATCGGTATTGCCACTCAGCTAATCAATATCAAGATATGAGTTTTGGTCCATATCGCCCAGCCCTATGTGACAACTCTGTTAAACACCTGAACAAGGTTTTTTTTAATATTATCTTTCCCATTCCACGTCTTTTAACATCACGACATACCACACCGCGCTTTTAGTCTTTTTTAATCTTTGTTGATTTCTCTGTCATCCACAAAATTGGTGTCTTGTTACGTCGTCTTTTTTTCTTTTCTGTTTGTCTCTTGGTCATGGTCTATTATATGTAATATAACTCGTGAGACAATTTTCTTTTTAACATTCAATGTGAAACAATGTCTGAAATGACATCAAGCAGCAGCACTGAGTTTTAATTTTTTGATCACATGATCAATGTTTCTTTTAAATGTTAGCTCAGAGTCGATCTACACACCAAGATATTTAACATGTTGACGCTGACACATCTGCTCACATGAAGCTCGTAACACTTAATGTTACTCATATTCAACTTGTTTTGTAACAGTTAGACGCCTCAGACGAGAGCGTGCTGATTGTGGGTCAGATAGCTGCAGCTGTAAACCAGATAAAGGTGAACTAATTCTTCCTGTCCCGTTCAGGAGACGGGTTAAAGTCCTGCAGGGTGGACTGTGGACCCAGAGACCTACGAGCATCTGATGGAGGACTGTTCACACCGTCGCCCTGGTGAGTTTCTCCTCTAAATACACTCTTAAAGATTTAATCTGAAATGTGCAGACTCATCAAAGTGTCCATCATTGTAATCCAGAGTGACCTCGTTCACTTTGAGCAGAAATCTAAAAATGGCAGCGACAAGGCCGCCTCTTTAAGGAGAAGTTTCCATTTTTAGATTTCTATTTTCTCCCTCGGATTTAGTTTCTAATTCGGTTCGTTTTGTTGTCTTTACGAGCCGAGACAGATCTGGGGCTCAGAGACGACAGGAACAGGAAGTTTAAGTGTAAGAAAAAAAAAGTCCATGCTGTCACAGAGACACTCTGATCAAAGTGTGAAGAATCAGAAAGTCCTAAAAAAAAATCTTTGTCATAATGATGTCTACTTTAGAAACTTCAAAAAACTAAGTTGAATTAAAGGATCTGCAGTTTGAGTTGACCTGAAAAGTTCCTCCTGAACGTCTCCTGATATGTTGTTACATAATGACACAGATTTAAACGTTGACTGACTTTGTCGTAAATTGTCTTAAAATCATTTTTCATTCCCGCTGAGTTTCCATTCTGTGCCTCTTCCTTGAACTGTGTTGTGAACGCTCTCATTATGTTGTTGTTTGTCTGTCATGAATCAGCAGTAGTGACGTAGCCATCACACCAACCGTCCATCAAGAACATCATGTACAGCTGCTAAAATATCATGCACACTTTTCTGTATCTACACTTGATGAATGTTTTTCATCTCTTCTATATTTGGCATTTTTTAAAATAATCTGACGCTGTGAAGTGATATCTAATGTTCTGTTAGGACACAATGTACATAAAAACAGTTTTAAACATCACACACAAAAATCTCAGGAGTCATCACATTTCTTTTCTTCAGTTTTCAGGATGTTTCATTTTGTTGTCTCGTTAACTTGCTGTAACGTTGTGTGTGTGTCTCCTGTGTGTATTTTGTGTTGCAGTGTATTTGTGTGGATCTCTGCCCTCCTGCGTTGGACTCTGAACTGATCCCGATCACGGCCTGTACGCCTGCAAGCAGACATGTCTCCTCCAGCTTCCTGTTCGCGCTTGTGGACGCCCCGGCTGCTCCTCACCGCTCTGCTGATGTTGACCATGATGACATCACTTCCTGTGTCGGCCGTGGAGGCGGAGACGTGTTTCTCCAGACAGCACCAGAGCGTGATAGTGAACGTCAGGCTGGCTTTAAACAGGCCGACGACGGTGATGGACGCCCGCGATGTGCGCTCTGAGAGGGACTGCGTGCTCGCCTGCTGCTCCGAGGAGGTCAAACCAGGTGAGAACACCTGAGATCAGCTGAGCGGAGTTTCACACACCATGCAGCTAAAGTGACAGAGCTAGATTTCTCCAAACATCCAAAAGAAGGAGGCGAGTCTCAGGTTCATTTTAGGATCCGGTCTGGACTTCAGACGTCTCTGGAGCGGGTCGGAGAGAGACTCGGGAACGTGACAGCTTTACTCAGAAAATCTGCTTTTCATCTTTAAACACAGCTGCAGATCTCACCGGTTTCAACCTGAGCACGTTATAAAAATAGAGAAGTATCCGACTGAAGAGCAAATCAGAGAGAGATGACATGACATGACATCTTTACAAACCTGCCGTGTGATATAATAGAGGTCATTGGGTTGCCAAGATACCGGAGTTTAAAACTTCTAGAAAAATCAAAGCATATCAAAAACCTCTGAGACCACGGCAACAAAAATAGAAGTCTGAGCTGCCTGACACTGGGTCAGTTCTTTTTAATGATCGAAGATTGCATAAACTGAATAACAAACTCGGCTTTGACTTCAGAAGAAAAACAGATTTGGAAGACGAGCGACGTCGTATTGAAAGTATTGACAACATTAATAGGTAATAATGTGTGTGTTTGTGTTTCTAAAGGTGCTAAGTGCAACATGGCGGTCTTCAACTCCAACAAACAAGCAGGTGAAGATAACTGCTTCCTGTTTCACTGTCAGACGGAGCAGGACTGTCCTCTGATGAAGGCTGAGGACGGCATCAACACCTACGACATCTACAAAGGTAAAGACATCCTAACTTTATCCCGCAGGTGACTCAGGTAATGTGGGAGTTTTAGAGTCAGTTGTGTTCACCTAGCAGAGAGGGGTGTGCCTCAGGGCTCAACCTTAGGACCACTTTTAGTCTCTCAATAGTCTCGTTCAGCCTGCAGCAGGTAAACAGGCTGTCATGTCAGCAATATAATCATTGATGGTTCAAAGTGGGTCCACTAGAAGTTGCTGTTTTTGTCCCTGACAGGCTCCGGTTGTTACTCTTAGGGTGCTTTAACGTTAAGTATGATCGTTTCCTGGGCACGGAGATCTGCCTTTTCATTTACAGACGTCTCAAACAGTGTTTATCAAATACGATTGATTTGGCTTTACGTGGTTAAACTGCCCCCTACTGGCCATCGAGTGAAGTAAATGACTTCTGATATTTTATTCTGTCTTCTTTCCTGCACAGGTTTGATTCATCCAACCACAGTGAGACCTGCTGCCATGACAACCACCACCGTCTCCACCACCACTACCACTGCGCCAACAACAACCACCACCACACAACTGACGACCACCACCACTACAACCACAACCACACAGAGCACGACAACTCCAACAACGACCACTACAACGACGACTGCACCGACCACGACCACCGTGCAGGCTCCCACCACCACCACAACACCACCACCTCCACCTCCACCAATCATCATCATCGCCACCATGCCTCCTGTGACTCAACCACCAGCGGTCGCCACAACTCCAACTACGACGACAACTACAACAACACCAGCTACGACTTCACCAGCTACGACAACCACGACGACCACCATGAGGAAACCGAACCACCCCAACAGGAAGCAAAACAAAACCCCCAAGAAAACAAAACCACATCCTGTCAGCACCACCACCTTAGCCCCGCCTCCTCAGACCTCCACCGCATCACTTATTGTTGTAACGGCTGCACCGAGAACTACTGAGAAACTACAGCCGCGCACTGAAACTACAACTACAACAACTCCGACCACGACGACCACGACTACAACTACCCCGACAACGACCACAACGACCCCAACAACAACTAGTACGACCCCTCCTACTACGACTACGACTACGACTACGACTACAACAACTCCAACCACGACTACTACGACTACTCCTAAAACTACAACGACGACAACCACCACTGAGCCGCCAACGACCAGGGCGACTCAAGCGGTGAGTCTAATCATCGTCCCCAAAGGCGCCGTCCAATCAGATCCCGCCCTCCAGTCTGACCATGCCTTCCAGAACTCAAGCATCAGCCGGGGGAAGGCGGTGGCAGCGCGGGGGGCGTTGAAGAGCGGGGTGGTGGCGTTCATGGTGCTCGGGCTCGCCGTGCTCACGCTGGCTCTGGCGGTCGGTGGACGGAAAGCTATGGAGTCCTTCGACAGACGCCATTACACGAGACTGGAGCTGAACGACCTGCACTATGAGGTGTGAGGAGGGACTAAACTCTTCTGCGGGTCTTTGATTTTTTTTTACTACTGAAGCTCAGAAAGGACAAAAAGCAGGACTCACGATGAGTTAGATTACGATTGTTAACGTTTGATTCATGACGTTTTTTGATTTTCAAACAGCACAAAGTTACACAATAATGGAATGTCTACTTCACTACGATAAAGGGGGCTTGGCTAAAGAGAGAACTCGATTCTGATTGGCCAGAGGGTGTGCACTATTCTGCAATAACCCCACAGCTCTGGAACCGTTTATTAACGTCCACATCGTTATGTTCACGCCCTGAAATATGAGTTTGAAGACTTTTTCTTTCTTGAATTTTAAACTGAAACATTTTATAATTTGTTTTATTTGGCAGATTTTACAGCCGTCCTGATGTGATTTTCAATATTTAAAGGAATAATAACGTTCTACATGATTCTCATTTTACTGAAAAACAATCAATGACAGACATTTGGCCTTTAACCTTTATATTGAGTCCTGTGTGACAACAATGCTCAGATATACGGAAGCCCTCAGCGGACAATTTGGTTTGTTTCTCTCGTTGTCTTGAACGCTGGTTTGTCTGGGATGACACCTTAAGTTCTTGAGATCTCGAGAAAATGCTTCAAATGAAGTCGATATTACGGGAAACCAGGCGATGCTATCCCAAGATGACAAGATAAATAAATTGAGAGGAAATGTATTCGTTACCACGGGGAAAACGGGGTAAATCAAAATGTATGGATGCATGTCCGCTTAGGGCTTCTTTCAGCCTCACTTTGTGAAGTTGGTACTCCACTGTACGGAAGCCCAAAGAGGACATGCATTCAAACATTTGATTTTAATCCGTTTTTCCAGTGATGCTAAATTAATCTTGGTTGTTTTCACAAGATCTCAACTTGCTGGCTTTTTCCAAACAGTTAATTTGGTTTTATGTGTTAATGTATGCCCGCTTAAGGCTTCCATACCTCAAGCCTTTATTTCTTGCGTTATTTATAATCACAGGAGAACGACTCAAAATACAACATTTAAAAAAGGCATTTTAAAGCTTTAAAAATATTCTCGGTTCATGGCAGAATATGAAGTTAATGTAAAAATACGCTATCTGGTTTAGCTACTCCAAAAAAAAAAAAAAGATGACAAATCAAGAAACATCATCAAAGTGATGCCTAAATTATTAAAGGAAGAATGTGCGACATGTTCCACATAAATATATAATCGAGGAAAACAGCTTGCGGTCAGTTTGGACGCTCAAATAGGAAACAATGGAATCAATCTGATTTTGTTGCTAGCTTGTGTCGTGTGCTGTTAGGACAGGCTGTAATAACACACCTTTGCACATGATACCTGTAAACATTCTTTATTTTATTTTAAACACATTTCATGCAAACATTAACACATCGACGTTAGGAGGGTTTTCAGAAAAACCCAACTTTTTTTTTCAACATGGCAGCTTTATGCCTCCGTAGTGTCTCACAATTGACCTTTTCTTTAACTTTTTGGATTTTATTTCAATCTGCATTTTATTTCTGACTTTTATTGATGTTGCTCAAAGCTGAATCTGTGCCAGAGAGTGAGTTCAATAACTTTTTTATGTCTTTTTTTTTTTATCCTCCGTCCAATTAATTTAAGTGAACTTAAACATCAGCTGCCGATGGAAGTCAAAGAAACAAACAGCAATATTTTTATCCCTGAATCTCAGGAAGCCTCTGAAGTGGAGCTAATGTAGAGAAACACTGGATTGTACGAGCGGACACACATCTGAACATTAGGCCCAGCGTGGTTTTGAGGCCTTCTTTTTGCCATGGGGCGAGTTAACCCTTTGTGTATAAGACGTACACCTGCATGACTTTTTACTTCCACCTGCTTCAGCCATACGAGCCTGTGACTGCTTCTCCAAACACACACACGCCGTCTACACGTCGGACTCACTCTCTCACTGTGTCGTTTTTGTATTTTGTCCACATTTTTCTTCTTTCACATGTGGAACAAAATGTAAACGATGGATGCAATTCTCTGAAAATCAATGCACTATTGTGTCCTGTGTTTTTTGATAAATATGATATGCTTCTTTTTGAATATTAGATTGTTTTTCATAGGTAAGAGTACACTGGCCGCGCACTATTTTCCTATAATAATAATAATAAGTATGTTTGTAATGGATGTCTGTGTTTTTGGGGGTGCAGACTGAAGCTGCTGCAGCGTCAGTCCACCACCAGGGGGCAGCAGCAGCCTGATGAACGCCTGAAGCTGCACTTCTTTTGACTTGTTTTCACTTCTCTTGCTTTGAAACTTTTCTTACAGTGTCTGATTAATTACATCGATGGAAATAGTTTGGTCTCGTTTTGTGAAGTGATGCTTTTGCATAAGTTTGGACTTTGATGTTTTGTTCTTATAAGAATTAAAAAATGTGATTTTTGAATGCCGTGTTGGTTTACAGACTGCAGCAGTAAAATGTTCAGACGTGTGTTTACTTTAAGTGCCGTATAGAAGTTAAGATCGATCTCGAGTACTACAAAACTACATTACAGTAAATAAACATGAGGACAGCTTTATTCTAAACCCTTCAAATATCAAGATAACGGATTCATTATTGATTAACACCAGGTGTCATATTGCTCCTTTAAATTCATTTTGGAGTTTATTTGAATTTTACGGAAGCTCTAAGCGGACATCTATCTCCAGATTTGATATTGATCCGCCATCACAAATGAAACATCGTCTTTGTGCCAAGATAAAAAGCTTGAATAAGTCGAGATCTGGAGAAAACAACAGAAACGTAAAAACTTATTTTCATGCAAACAGAGTTGATTAAAATATCTTGAAGCATGTCCGCTTTGGGCTACTGTAGAACGTGGCTGTTGAGATTTTCTGTTTGGTGTGAAACTAGATCTGAGACAACAACATATGTATATATATTTACAGCACTATATTCTTATAAAATGTGAGTTAAATGGAAGAAAGGTGCTTTTAAACATTTTTAAATGATCTCAGGACAAAATTAAATCAGTGAAAAACGACTTAACTTCATTTAATATCCACGTTTTGCACCTTTTTTTCTAATCCAGAGGTAACTTTTCATACTTTTTTACAACACTTTGAGTTCAAATCTAATAGAATATGAAGCATTGGAGTAGATCAACCTACAAAACAACAGTTTAAGTTGTTAAAAATCAGATTATTCTGATGTTAAAAAGCAGCAGCAGAATACCTTCACGGTACTTTTACTGCAGGAGAGACTCTGAGTACTTCCTCCAGCTCTGTTGTGAGTAAACTGTGTGTGTGTGTGTGATAAACTAGTCCCGCAGGAATGTGTGTGTTTCTCCACACAGCAGCTCGTCTCTCTGTGTGTGAGTGTGTGTGTGTGTGTGTGTGTGTGTGTGTGTGTGTGTGTGTGTGTGTGTGTGTGTGTGTGTGTGTGTGTGTGTGTGTCTCTGTGTGTGTGTGTATGTGTGTGTGTGTGTGTGTATGTGTGTGTGTGTGTGTGTGTGTGTGTGTGTGTGTGTTGTGTTTCTTGTATTTAGCAGCGGCAGTGTAACGTGCAGGCGGCGGGGCGTTTTCCGTGTTGTAACATTATCTTTGGCTGGAGAGCATGAAATCAGAACAACAATAGAAAGCAGAGGAGCGAGGAGGAGCCGAGGAGGCGCTGGAAGAGGGATGGGCCTTAAGTGGACGAGTCGGATCTTAGAACTGACTCTCTCCACTGCTCCCATCTTTTTAAAAAATCCTCCCGGGGAACGTTCTTCTAAAGACATTTAAATCTGTAATTACGTCTTTGAGCAGACTGGATTTCACCCACCACTGCTAAATGACTTTGGACCAAGCGGCAACCTCCAGTTTTAAAAAAAATGAAGCCAATTCCGAAAGTGTAAAAATACTGCAGTTCCTGGAGTGTCCTCTTGAGGCTGGCTGCAGAAGACCCGGAAGTCACACACACCCATGTTAAAAATTACATTTTGACAGCAGACGTTTACAAGTTTACAGCCTGGTTTTAAAAACAATTTTAATGTGATTAGTTACTACGCTCTTAATTTTGAGGTGTGAGGGGTTGAATTTTTGATAACTCATCCGTTTTTTGTTGTTTGTTTATCTTTATTCAAGAAGAGTAATGCTCATATACAGTCAGGTAAACAAAAAACAATATCACAATGTAAATCAAGTAAAAGATTAAATAACTAAATAACATACAGTACATAAAGAACAAATGAAAGACAGTAATATACAGAATATAAAATAAACCAATAAAGACACATTTAAATAGTATTATAGTATTATTTAAATAGAGGGAGAAAGGTTTTATAATAATGCAGATATTTCTTATATTTTCTGTTGTTAATTTAAAGTAGTGATTTCAGTCGGGACTTTAACTCTAGATTAAAAATTGATTCAATTAATCCACGCTCGTTTGTTTTGATTTGGAGGCGGACGTGACGTGACGATTTACGTTTAATTTCGCACTGCATTGTGGGTAAAATACAATTAATTTCCTGAAAGGATGCATCCGATCCATACTGCATGAAACCAGGAAGTTAGTATCCATACTGAAATGTTCAGTCTACAGGGGTGGACCCAAAAAATGACCACTGAATGACCACGAGAGTTCAGTATACTGAAACTCCTACTGAAAAGTACTGACTACTGAACTGTGGATATTCAGAAAGGGCCCTGGGTTCAAATCCGAGCTGTGGCTCCTTTCCAGCATGTCCACTGTCCTGACTCTAAAAAAAGGCATACAAATAATAATATATAAATAAATAATAATAATAATAAATAAATCCTCCCTTTGTAAGTCAAATGATCTGTTCACTAAAATGAGCCGGACTTCCCATCACTACGGCGGAGCAGCAGGAGGAGGGGGGGGGGGCTGGGGGGAACAGAGGAGGAGGGGGGGGGCAGCAGCTTCCTCACAGCGGAAGGAGACGACGGATCTCCTGCAGGACAATGTGAGACACGGGAGAGTTCATCCAACGCAGTTAGCCGCAGCCATGATGGACTTGGGGATAATTTAGCGCGTTTTGCAGCTCGATCTCAGCCTGAATAATCGTCGGGATATTATTTTAGTTCCGCAGAGGAAGCGGCCGCAGCGATGGGAGTCCTGCGCTGAGCGGAGCGCGGCGGCAGGGCCAAAGAAACGGGAGAAAGATGGGTGTCGTGCTGCGGAGCCTGTTGTTGTGTAGTTTTTGTTTGCTCATACGAGGTGAGTTTCGCTACAATTCCACATCTTTGCGGCTCTTTTCGTTCACATGTCATCCGTAGATGTTTAAAAGTGTTGTTAAGAGTTGTTAAAATCAGTTTTAAGGGGTGATTTTCGATGCTGTGTCCGGGCAAGGGCCCTCATTCCCGGGTGTAGATTTCTCCCGAGCGGAGCTAACGTTGCATCCGAGGTGCATTCACGTACGCTTCTGATGCTCGGATTTCCCGAAGTATCAATTCCTTTCGCTCAATTTTGTTGTCTTCATTAAGAACATCAAGGGAGACACTTAAAAATATGTATATATTATTGCCGCAGAATGTATTACAGCCACATTACGTTATTAGCAACATGTTTACACAACCAAGTGTCATATTAGACATTATAGATGAGTAGAAAGTGTGTGCACTGAGAGAGATTATGAAAAGTTTGACCAGTGAGGAAATATAGGCTTACGTCCACCTTATTTCTCTTTAATATGAAATACATTATGAACTCTACAAGTCAGAGTTTATGTTCAGCCTTATGGAAACCTTTTTTTATTAAAGTTTGTAAACGAAAAGTTGTTTATCCGATTATTTTGCCAGGTCTTGAAAGCAGCGTTAGCCAGGCTGCTATGCGTGCGGTGCCTCTCCGCCTGTTTGCTGCTGGAAGCTGTGGAGAAAGAAACCACAAACAGCCTGTGTTTAGCTTGAAAAATGCCCCACATATCATCCCCACCCCCGCTACTCCATACTTCCAGAGTAGATTTATTATTTTAACTTAGTTTCCAGCGGATGTTACCTCGTTAACTTCTGATTTACTAACTTAAACAGGCTGGGATCGTAACACTCTGGGAAGCATTTAGCACAACAAATGCTACGTTAGCAAGTCATTCAGCTAGTTAGCTTCTCACAGACCGACTGTAGCTGCACAAATAAAACACTAAAAGAACACAAAATAATCTAAATATTCTATTGTAGTCTTTAAATCACTTCAAATTTCAGTAAAAGCTGGAATAATCACATCCTAACAGGTTGTGGTGTTATGCTAACTCTGGACTTTGATGCTACACAACAAGATTTAAACAAAACTTTTACTTAAATTATAATTTTTAGGTTTAGTTTTATTCTTTTTTTAGAGTTAAATTTAGTTTAGATTTATGTGACATTAATAAACACACAGACCTGACAGAGTTAGTTTTAAACACAATAAAGCCAACACAGGGTCCTTAAAAAACCTGGAAAACACATGGAAAATAAGGAAAAAGGCAAAAAAAATGTGCTAAAAGTGATTTAAAAATTTCATATCAGAGTTCCCAATAAAACATCTGTGTCATCTGGAGGGGTTAAATAAAATAAAAATAATATTAAAGCTCATATAATCGTGATGTTTATGGACAGTGTAACACCTGGAGGACTTTAAGGTAAAGTTAAGTCCTCGCTTTAAACACGGCGTGCACAAACACATGACATCAGCCATGTGTGTCCTCTGTTGGTCGTGCACATCCTCAGATATTAAAGCTCTGCGCCCGAGAGATGCAAAGTGGATAGAGCTGCTCGGAGTAGTGTAGAGTAGTATCGTGATGAGACGGATGTGACGATATCAGAGACACGAGCAGGAAAGTTAATGAAGTCTGCAACTACCCACAGAACTCCTGATTTCCACACGTCAGCCCGTAATTAAAATAATAAATGAAACATTTTAAATAAATGGATAAACACCTGACAGGTGTTCCCCGTCCTGACGTTTCCTCCTGCAGCGTTCAGCTCGTGGAGGTTTGGTTGTAGTAAATATTTGCAGAAGGAAATTCCCTCTGCGTGAGGTGAGAGGAGGCGGCGGGGGGAGGGGGGGGGGGTCTCTGTGACCTCCTCTCAACGTGGATCTGTCGGGTTGTGGGTTTCGGCTCAGAGCCAGGATCCTGCAGAGAGGAAGTCCAGAGTCCTGCTCGCTGCCCGGCACGTCGAGTTAACACCACGAGAGGAGCGTTTTGTTTTCTTAAGTTCATTGGGGGGGGTCACTTCTGTCAGGTGTCAGAAAAAAACCACCTGAAACATCGACACGCTCATCTCTCTCTCTTTTCAGCTGAAATCAACGAGACCTCAAACACTTTTAAACATCTTTAACAAATAGTTAAAAAAAAGTTCAAGTCTTGTATTTTAACACATTTTAAATGGAGTTTGAAGAAGATGTTCTGGTTTATATTTAATGTCTTTTTCTTCATTTAAAGGAGAATTTTTGTGACTTTTTCCAAACTTTGAGGAAACATTTTAAAAGCCTGTTTTAAAATGTTTAAGTGTGTTTTATGTCTTTAAATCGTTTGTTTTTGTGCGTTGTTAAAATAGTTTAAGTTGTTCTAAACTGTTCTCACTTCATGACCCAACAAGTGAGAATCAACATTTCTAGAAATATCAACTTTTAAAAAGTATTTAAAGGAGCAGTATGTAACTCTGACACCTAGTGGTTAAAATGTGTACTGCATCATAGCTCCGCCCCCTCCTCTTTAAAGTTTCAACGTCGTTTAAAAAGTGTATTAAAGTCACATTCTGTATTTTTTTCTCTCTTCCAGGCGTGCCGCTGCTCCTGTATGCGAACCGGCGGGACCTCCGGCTCGTGGACGCGGCACACGAGAAGGCCAACGCCACGGTGGTGGTCGGGGGTTTGGAGGACGCCGCCGCGGTGGACTACGTTTACTCGCAGGGTCTCATATACTGGAGCGACGTGAGCGAGGAGGCCATCAAACGCACCGTTTTCAACCAATCGGGGGCCAGCGCCATCCAGATTGTGGTGCCGGGGCTGGCGTCCCCGGACGGGCTGGCCTGTGATTGGTTGGGGAGTAAACTTTACTGGACGGACTCGGAGACCAATCGCATCGAGGTGGCCGAGCTGGACGGCACTCTGAGGAAAGTTCTGTTCTGGCAGGAGCTGGACCAGCCGAGGGCCATCGCTCTGGACCCCGAACGAGGGTGAGTGTGGGTGGGACGGGGAGGGGAGGGGAGGGCGGGCCACATGTTTGCTCCACGTCGGTGAGACGAGTCTCTCTGATTGGCTGTTGGGAGGTTTCATTTCTCTCCAGCTCTCCTCTCAGGTTCAGTAAAGCCCCTTGAGCACGCCGCTGTAGTCTCCATGCTTTCACCCATTAGAGCGGTTTCTCCTGATTGGTCGGCTCCACTAAAAGACCAACGGCTGACAACTCCAGCGCCATTTTTCAACTTTTTATCAGACAGTATTCTCCATTAGTAGGCGACCTATAAAACGAGGAGAACTCTTTGTGCGCGCTGTGTGAAGGTCTGCAGCTCGTTTCAAGTTTCTGTTGAGGAGAAAAAGCTGAAAAGACGTCCCAGCACGGCTAGCTGTTTCCTCTGAGTCTGCTGCCTTTGTGCTAAGCTAAGCTAAGCTGCTTTAAGGATCATAATGAGCACAGACATGAGATCAGAATCAGTCTGAACATGTGAATCAGATTTCACTTTTTCTCTTTTTTTAACAGAAAACTTCAGAATCCAGACGTAACGTTTTAACCTTTTTTTAAGCACTTTGCTGATTTTATTATTCAATCAGTTTATCTTTTGGACGTTCCCGCTCTTTACTCGACATATTTTAGACTCAAGAAATCAATCAGCTTATAGTGAAGCTGTTGTTTTTTTGTTGTTCTTGTTGATCTTCCTTTCAGACGCCGTAGAAAAAATGATTTAGTTTTTTTTTATCAAAACGTTGTCGTCTAACTTCAGAACTTTTTTGAAAGCATGAATGAGAAAAGATTCAGATTTCAGAGGATCTGTTCTAGAGCCTGTCTGGAGGTTTTCTCAGTTTGTGTTTGTGAGTAAAAACTCAACTCAACAAGAGGAGGAGGACGAGGAGGAGGGCGTCTGTGTCTCTGCTCCTTTGTCCTCAGCTGGTCCAGGATCAGATCTGGTTTCAGAAGGTCTGCGCGGCTCCTCCTGGAAACAGAACAACAGGGTCAGTGTTGTGAGGACGAGCGGCTCGCTGTCGGCAGCTCAGGAATGTTTGAATGAGGAGAAAAAACGAGCGAGAGAGAGAGAGAGAGCGGGGTTCATCATCACAAACTCACAGACACACTCTGAATATTCAGAAACATTTATTATAAGAAAACTTCAGATTTCAGCTTTTTATTTCCCTGATGTTCTGAACTTCAATCCACCTGAATGTGGAGCCTTCTGCAGCGGCATCAAAGTTTGATACCACCGTTTTATTATTCCTCATTTTACTTCCTTTAGTCGGTCGGTAGGGTTCAGCATGACAGCAGGTTTTATAATGTACCTGTTAGTTACCATGGCAACAGAAACAGAAGTCCCAGACACGTTATGTTGGATAAATTTAGGGATGAGTTTTATTGACCTGATCCTGCTGGCCAATACTGCAAAGATTACTGATATTTTTCTAACAGAAGATGTTTATAGGCCCATTAAAGGAGCAGTATGTAACTCTGCCCCCTAGTGTTTAAAATGGGTACTGCAGTCTAAATTCTAAACATCATATAGAGCTGTCTCCCCCCCCCTCATCTCTAGAGTTGATGCTCACACAGGTCACCATGTGGTGGACTCTGAAGCTTCAGTGTTTATCCAGCTCTGCATGGGTCTGTAAACCTTTCTGTGTTCTAACCTCTCTCCATTTTTCAAAAGCATCTCCAATATTGATCCTAGTTTGAGCACGTTTCTGCTCGTGGAGCTTATTAGAAACATGCAGAGGCTTTTTAGGTCGGGTACAATCACTTCTATCTGAACCACTTCTCTTGACCCGCTTCCATCGCTGCAACACCTGTTGGTTTGACCTGATAACTGCTCTCATATCTGACAAACCGAGGGGCGTCCAAAACGGCCGTGTGGGGGGGGTCGCCTTAAAACCGCCTACCTTCTCTGGTCTAAACAAATCCAGATCATTCAGGACCCCCCCCCCCCTGTATCAGGCTGATAATCCATTAGGACTCAGATAAAAGCGTCTGTAATGTATTCATTAGTTTTATTTAAATGTGTCGTCGTCTTTCTTCCTCTCCTCTCTTGGGCTTCTATTCATGGTAACTCTTCCTCCTCCGCGTTTGATGCCGCTCGCCCGCTCGCCGTCAGAGATAAAAGTCAGAGCGAGCCGCTCGCTGACACACGGGGACCGCGTCTCTGTGGTGCTTCGCTCTGAACGCACACTTGTTGTTCTGACCTGTTTGTGGTAGTGATGTTTCAACTTTAAATTAAAAACGATATCATTACAGACGTCTTTAATGCACCAAGAACAGTTTAGATTCAGTGTTGAAACAGATAAAGAGGTTTAAAGCTGCTGATTGGCTGCACAGCTGGTCAGCTCTTTAGGGGGCGGAGCCATCCGTGTGTGCAGCTGTGTGATTGGATAACTCAGAGCAGACTCAGAGTTCTTATTGAGAAAAAGTATGACTGGCTCTTTGATTTCAACTTACCACCTCCAGTCTCACACATTTGTGTGTGTGTGTGTGTGTGTGTGTGTGTGTGTGTGTGTGTGTCTGTGTCTGTGTGTGTCTGTGTCTGTGTGTGTCTGTGTCTGTGTCTGTGTCTGTGTGTGTGTGTGTGTGTGTGTGTGTGTGTGTGTGTGTGTGTGTGTGTGTGTGTGTGTGTGTCTGTGTCTGTGTCTGTGTTCCTGTGTTAAGAGACATAAATCAGAGGAGAGTGTGTGTGATGTTTGAATGATGATGTTGAACGCAGCTGTGATTTACACTCCCGTTCAAACAACCACACCAGCATCAATCTGAGTGCGTTCATGCGTACGTACGGGCGCCGTCATTGGTGCAGACAGCGAGATGCAGATGTGTTGGGGGGGGGGGGGTGTTTCATTCATGTGTGGACTCTTCAGAGAGGTCGACTGTCTGTCACTTCCTGTCTGACTGTAGAGTACTCCCTCTCTCTCTCTGTGACAGAGTTCAGATGAATCAGGTCGTCGGACGTGTTCGACCTTGGCTGACTGCGACCCGAACAAACATTTCTGAGCCGCTCAGTGACACTCGCTGCTCTCCTCAACGTTTCTGTCTTCCCTCTTTAGATCTGCACGTTTTTAAACTCAAACGTCTGAATCTGTTCTGACGTTAAGGGGACTTTATCATTTATAACACCGGTGTTAGGGTATAAAAAGTGACTTCATGCAGAATGTGTCAGTGGTTGCCGTAGTAACAACAAATGTTGAAGATGGAAAGTGCCCCAACAAATGTCTCTTTGTATCAGTTTTCATTGTGATAAAATACCAATCATATAATATGTCTGTAACCACGACAACCACAGACGCATTCAGCTGAAAGTCACCAGTTAACACGGTCACTTTTTAAACCATAACACCGTTTAACACTAATGAAGACTCATGAAACAGAACTACAAACAGTATCGAAACGTGTCGTGACATATTTTCAGTTAAAAACGGGACAGAGCCAATCACAAGACAGAGGCGGGACATAACGTCGGGACTTCAACAAAGCTTTTTAATTGGTTGAAAAGTTAATAAACGACCCTGAATGCAGGATGAGTCATCAGAAGTTTGTATTTTCTCCTCCTGTAAAACGCTTTAAACTGTCGCAGAGATCTTGTAAAAGTCAAAGCCTTGAGTCCGTCTCAAAGAGCAGACATTGTTGGAGTTTTTTCTGCACATGCTCAGAGCGTTCTCGTTCAGTCTGTGGTCGGAGCTGCAGAGTCTCTGAGGAGAGAAAACTGGTTCTCTCTCTAAATCCACGCTGGAACGCAGAGCTGGACTCGGTTCAGCTCGGATGATTAATGCATCAGGTAGCAAACACAAAGAGCTCTTGTGGTGAGGGGACCGAGTGTGTGTGTGTGTGAGTGTGAGTGAGTGTGTGTGTGTGTGTGTGCTCCACATTTCCCTGCACATTTACCCCCTCGTCACCCTCTCCTGCTCCTCACCTGAACGCCTCCTCCCTCTCTCTGTAGTACTTTAAAATGATCAGTTTGTATTTTTCCAAAGTTTTTTTTTCACACATTGGAGCAGCTGTCTCGTCCTGTTTTAGCTGTTAGCTTTGTTAGCGCTACAGCTAGCGGTCAAATCTGTTCCCCCCTGAAGTCGACCATGATGTCATATCTGTTTACAGAACAACAAACGAGGCGAGCAGCTGGAGGTGAACGCTCAGATTCTCTCAGCTGGTTGTGTGTTTGTCAGGAGCTCTCGGGGGGGGGGGGGGGGGGGGGGGGGGGGGGCTGATGCAGATGAGTGCTGCTGTGTGGGGGGGGGGGGGTCGTCGTCCAGCTGTGA